>NC_140923.1:3471866-3599308 GCF_045865225.1 Trachurus japonicus | reverse complement strand
GGATAGTTCAACATTTTGGCAAATTGGCCCATTGCCGTAATCCCTATAGTCATAGCAGTAGATTCCTTGCCTTTAATTGTCGGTGCAAGCTGTTTTTAGAACGGCGGAGCAGAGCCGAACTCGGCTCTGTTTCGTAACGTTCCATTATTATCTCAGAGCGTGGTGAATGTGCAGCTCACAACTTGTCCACGAAAGCGTTTTGGAGTTTGGGGATTTTGTATTTGACGAGTTTGATGAGGGAAACCAAGAAATACCATTAGCCTCCGTAGCGTAGCTCTGAGCAGCTCACGGCTCTGCTACGCCGTTCTAAAAATAGCTTGCACCGACAATTAAAGGTAACGAACCTACTGCTATGACTATAGGGATTATGGCAATGGGCCAATTTGCCAAAATGTTGAACTATCCCTTTAAAGCTCCATGTTTCTCCTTCTGTGTTTTTATTTTCTTATTATATTATTTTATGGAGGGTTGATCCATGAGAAGATCTAAAAACCATCTCCTCTCTCAGCTTCTCTCTGGAGCTCTAGAAACAACAGGTCGGTGTCAGCCAATCAGAAGAGAGGAGGAGGCTCTGAGCCTCTCTTCTGATTGGCTGATTTTTTCCTAAAGTGATCCAATTAAAAAAACAAAGCAGATTTCAGATTAAGACACTCAGAGAAACCAAATCCTGCAAAGTTGTTGTTGGATGGATGGATGGTGGGTCCAGGTGGTGAGGGGGCGGGGCTTAGTTGTGACATCACAAAGTGACAGGAAGTCCTGACGGCTGGTTTTAAGGCTCAGTTTCTGAATACAGGCTGTGTGCATTTCTCTGTGGACTGAGGCTTTGATAGTTTCACAGTATTAATATAGAACCTAGAGCTGCTTTATAATCACACTACACATGGACATCTACCTTTATACTGTATGGAGCTTTAACACAAACATCTACCTTTATACTGTATGGAGCTTTAACACAAACATCTACCTTTATACTGTATGGAGCTTTAACACAAACATCTACCTTTATACTGTATGGAGCTTTAACACAAACATCTACCTTTATTTTGAAGGAGCTTTAATACAAACATCTACCTTTATACTGTATGGAGCTTTAACACAAACATCTACCTTTATACTGTATGGAGCTTTAACACAAACATCTACCTTTATTTTGAAGGAGCTTTAACACAAACATCTACCTTTATACTGTATGGAGCTTTAACACAAACATCTACCTTTATACTGTATGGAGCTTTAACACAAACATCTACCTTTATTTTGAAGGAGCTTTAACACAAACATCTACCTTTATTTTGAAGGAGCTTTAACACAAACATCTACCTTTATACTGTATGGAGCTTTAACACAAACATCTACCTTTATTCTGAAGGAGCTTTAATACAAACATCTACCTTTATTTTGAAGGAGCTTTAACACAAACATCTACCTTTATTTTGAAGGAGCTTTAACACAAACATCTACCTTTATTTTGAAGGAGCTTTAACACAAACATCTACCTTTATACTGTATGGAGCTTCATTTCATTTCATTTTCATTTCTTTATTTATTGAATTGGGACAGTGCACATTCATCAACACTGACGCATTAAGTATCAGTGTAAATGTGCCGGACTTAGCACAACTGCTAAATTTCAGCCGCAGTCCCAAGGCAGGTTTCTAAAAAACATAACACAGAATTTTAAAACCTTGTGATGACAAGTCATACAGTGGACAATTACAAGACAGAGCACAGACTGACAATATCAAGGCAAAACAGACGCAGACAACCAAAATAAGAACAGACAGCTTTAATACAAACATCTACCTATATTCTGTATGGAGCTTTAACACAAACATCTACCTTTATACTGTATGGAGCTTTAAAGGGATAGTTCACCCTAGAATGATATTTCGCTCATTATCTACTCACCCTCATGTTGACTAAGGGCTGGAAGAAGTCTCAGAGTCCTCCGTCCCTTCTCTGAGTTACAGGGGGTCTCGGCGGAGCAGTGCATTTCAAGGCAACGGTTGTAAAGGGACACCAGAGCTCTTCGTAAAAAAACACACACAAAAAAACATCCAAATACCTCCATGATGCTCGTATGTAATGTCCGTCTTGTGCTGAAGCCCCAAATTGCGTAATTGTCCCGAAAAAAATTAAATAAGTCCACATTCCAAGCATGTTTGTAGCATTAGCTCTGTGTCTGTTGTCCGGTCTTCCGCTGCCAGCGCGCATGCGCAACCAGACTGAGACTCGAGTCGGTCTCAGTGCGAACCTTGCGCATGCGCGCTGGCAGCGGAAGACCGGACAACAGACACAGAGCTAATGCTACAAACATGCTTGGAATGTGGACTTATTTAATTTTTTTCGGGACAATTACGCAATTTGGGGCTTCAGCACAAGACGGACATTACATACGAGCATCATGGAGGTATTTGGATGTTTTTTTGTGTGTGTTTTTTTATGAAGAGCTCTGGTGTCCCTTTACAACCGTTGCCTTGAAATGCACTGCTACGCCAAGACCCCCTGTAACTCAGAGAAGGGACGGAGGACTCTGAAACTTCTTCCAGCCCTTAGTCAACATGAGGGTGAGTAGATAATGAGCGAAATATCATTCTAGGGTGAACTATCCCTTTAACACAAACATCTACCTTTATTTTGAAGGAGCTTTAACACAAACATCTACCTTTATACTGTATGGAGCTTTAACACAAACATCTACCTTTATACTGTATGGAGCTTTAACACAAACATCTACCTTTATACTGTATGGAGCTTCATTTCATTTCATTTTCATTTCTTTATTTATTTAATTGGGACAGTGCACATTCATCAACACTGACGCATTAAGTATCAGTGTAAATGTGTCGGACTTAGCACAACTGCTAAATTTCAGCCGCAGTCCCAAGGCAGGTTTCTAAAAAACATAACACAGAATTTTAAAACCTTGTGATGACAAGTCATACAGTGGACAATTACAAGACAGAGCACAGACTGACAATATCAAGGCAAAAGAGACGCAGACAACCAAAATAAGAACAGACAGCTTTAATACAAACATCTACCTTTATACTGTATGGAGCTTTAACACAAACATCTACCTTTATACTGTATGGAGCTTTGAAGGAATAGTTCACCAAAAAATGAAATTCAGTTAACGAAAACTTTATATGAGAGTAACAGGACCCAACACAAAAACGTTCATAAAACTACACAACTACACATTTAATATTCCTCCACACTGCTCGTCCACTGCAATCCAAGTGTCCTGAAGGGAGATAGTCCAGAGTTTACTGGAAACTATGTCATTTAGGACATTTTTACAGCCTCAACAGTCCTGTATTGAATTTGCCTGCATGGCACTCGCTCTCACGTTCACGCGGTTCACTCGAGCATCGTGTGAATGTGAGAGCGCCCCCCAGGCAAGGATTTCGTTGGACTAGGAACCGGCCTCCCGGGTCTCCAGATGCATGTTGAGGAATAAAAAACTACTCCGGAGTATTCATCAGCATGAGGGGGAGTCAATAATTAATGACGAATGATGAATTTCATTTTTTGGTGAACTATTCCTTTAATACAAACATCTACAGATATACCGTATGGAGCTTTAATAAAAAGTTTGAACTGAACCTATTTTTCAGTTTCGATCTGCTTCCCTCCAGCCACGACCCTCTGACCTTTGACCTTTGACCCTTCAGCAGCATTCGTCAGGTTTTGTGTTTGACTTCGTTCTCACCGTTGAAACCTGAGGCTCGTCTTCTCACCGTCGCTCGGAGCCGGAGGAGTTGAGACTTTTGTTTTCTCTGGACCAGCTCCTGGTTTCAGGTGCACCAGAAACCTGCAGGAACCTGTTTGAGGGGCTGAGGGGGGGGGTTCCTGTGACATCACCGAGGATTTCAAATGAAAACCTCTCCAGCCGACAGGTCCAGGATCAGCCTCCGCTCTGAAACATCATCAGAAAATGCATGTTGTTTCATAGTCAGGTGCAAATATGACTTGACCCCAAAAAAATTCTTATAAAAGGTTTCTCAGCTGTTTTGTATAGTATTAGATGTCCTTAATAACATACTAAAAGTTTACCAAAGTTTGACCACTAGAAAGGTGTTATTTTCAAGATGGCGTCCAAGATGGATAGGAAGCCCGGGGAGACACCACAGGTGAATAGGGTAAAATTTTTAACTAACAGATATCACTATGAAACTTCCCAAGTTTATCACGTACATTAAGACAAATATTTTTTGTATTACAAGTTTTGTCAAATTGTATGTTTAAATATGTAAATGAGGCAATATCTCATTAAATATGCGCTAATTTGCACATATTTCCAGAACCGAAATCTCAACAATGGATAAAGCCACTTTCAAAATTCTTGTTTTATTTTGTTGACATACTATCAGTTTAGTTGGTTTAGTAATGTCGGCGTCTTCTGCAAACTGAATTGTACGGAAGCCGAGAACGGCCAGGTCCGTATACATTTTTTTTATTACCGTTTTCTCGTGATAACGACTTATTATTTTGTTATCTCGAGATAACAAAGACCGTTTTCTCGTGATAACGAATTAATTTATTTCGTTATCTCGAGATAACAAAGACCGTTTTCTCGTGATAACGAAATAATCATAGAATGTGTCGTTGCCATGGTTGCCATGGTTGCCAGCAACAGGAGGCTACTGTTCAGCTCGAGCATGGGGCAGTTAACTTTTCTACTCTAGCCTACTCACTGGTGTGATTATTGTCCACACCAGCTGTCAACAATAACTTAGCAGTAAGTTACACGTTAGTTTGTATAACGTCACTGTGCTGGGTTTATTTAAGGGGCTACCGGCCGGTGGTCCCATCTATCCTGTTTCAGCTAAGCTAACGTTAGCTACTGGCTGCTGCTGTCAGAAATCACAACCTTATCTCCAACCATCAGACACCTGTTGCCTGCGACCACTGACATGTAGGCTAATGTTAATTTGGCAAGACAGCAGTGTTAATATGGTGTTCATGAGCTTTATCTGAGCAGCAACTAGCTAACATTACCTTAGCTGAAGCTGCCATAACGTAGCCAACTCTCATGTGTTTATGCTAACCTGTAGCCCCTTAAATAAACCCAGCTCAGTAAACAAACTAACGTTAAGTGTAACTTACCGGTACTTCATTGTTGACAGCTCCTCAGAGCAGACTAACGTTAGTGGCAGCTCTTGAAGGCTGAAATCAGGATGATGTGATCACATTAATCAGCTCACTGATTTGAGTTCTACACATGGTTTTGGGCAATTATCCCACGAAAAACATCTCTTCTGTTACGTTAGATCTGTAGATGTGTAGTGTTTCCAACAGACTCGCTTTAGTAGCCTCCTGCTACGAACATACAGCGGCTAACCAGCTGCTACCATGGATGTATTATATAAACCGTCTTTGATTATATTAACCCCGTAAACAGAAGCGATTGCACCGGGGAAACATGTTGCTAGGCAACCATGTCAACGTCACATTCTATGATTATTTCGTTATCACGAGAAAACGGTCTTTGTTATCACGAGATAACGAAATAAATTAATTCGTTATCACGAGAAAACGGACTTTGTTATCTCGAGATAACGAAATAATAAGTCGTTATCACGAGAAAACGATAATAAAAAAAATATTATGGACGTGGCCGTTCTCGGCTTCCGTAGAATTGCCCTATTGGGTTGATTGATTGATTTCCATGAATGTAAACAAATCAAATTATATACTTTTTAGAAACAAAAATAAAACTTTTCCTAAGCAGGACTCAAAGCTGCTAATTAATAAAACTGAAATTAAATAAGTCTCTTGTACAACATTTCTGAATCAGTCCTGTCTCATGACATTATATCACAGTTTAATTCATCCATATCCTCTCTTTCCCCTTTCTGCTTCTTTTCCCCTTTTTGTTTCTATTGGTTGATCTGTTTTAGTGATTTCGGGGGGAGGGTTTTACCCTATGGGCCCCTTTTCCTCTCCTGTGCAATTATTTGCCTTTGTATTATTAAATATAATCCTTGTTTTTATTGTGCATATGAATAAAATAAAATAAATAAGTGATTTTGGTTTAGTTTTAGGTTTAGAATTGACCAGTTTTTATTTAGTTCATATAGTTTTAGTTTTTCAGGTTTTAGGAGAAAGCTTCTGTCAGACCTCTAAGCTGATGTTATCTGACTGAACTTTAGTTTGACTTAGTTTTGTTCAGTGTAGTTTTTATTTAATTCTCGTTTTTTGGGGCAAAAAGAGCCATTTTTGTTTTTATTTCAGTTTACTAGATTATTATTTCATTGCTACTTTTAGTCTTAGTGAACTATAACAACCCTGCTGTGAATGAGTGGGATGTCGGTGGGTGTCCTCTCTGTTCAGGTCTCACCGGACTGACCTCAGGTCTTAGAATCGTTCTCTACACGCTACAATGTGTCACCACTGAGTGTGAGGTCGTACAGACGAGTTCAGCATCACTGAGGCTTCACAGCTCCTGGAGACAGATCCATGCAGGACCAGGACCAGTCCAGTCCAGTCTAGTCCAGTCCAGTTCCAAACGAATCCAGTCCAGTCCAAGAGAACGGTTCAGTCCAGTCCCAACTGAATCCAGTCCTGTCCAGTCCAGTCCCAAAAGAATCCAGTCCAATCATGTCCAATCCCAATCCCAGTCCCAAAGTCTAGTCCAGTCCCAGTCCCGTCCCAAATGAATCCAGTCTAGTTCAGTCCAGTCCCAAACGAATCCAGTCCAGTCCAACAGAACAGTTCAGTCCAGTCCCAACTGAATCCAGTCCAGTCCTGTCCCAGTCCCAGTCCAGTCCCAACTGAATCCAGTCCAGTCCTGTCCCAGTCCCAGTCCCAGTCCAGTCCAATCCAGTCCAATCCAGTCCCAAAAGAATCCAGTCCAATCATGTCCAATCCCAATCCCAGTCCCAAAGTCTAGTCGGGTCCCAGTCCCGTCCCAGTCCCAGTCCCAGTCCCAAATGAATCCAGTCTAGTTCAGTCCAGTCCCAAATGAATCCATTCCAGTCCAGTCCAATCCAGTCCCAAATGAATCCAGTCCAATCCTGTCCAATCCCAATCCCAGTCTCAAAATCTAGTCCCAGTCCCAGTCCCAAATGAATCCATTCCAGTCCAGTCCAGTCCAGTCCAGTCCCAAAAGAATCCAGTCCAATCATGTCCAATCCCAATCCCAGTCCCAAAGTCTAGTCCAGTCCCAGTCCCGTCCCAAATGAATCCAGTCTAGTTCAGTCCAGTCCCAAACGAATCCAGTCCAGTCCAACAGAACAGTTCAGTCCAGTCCCAACTGAATCCAGTCCAGTCCTGTCCCAGTCCCAGTCCAGTCCCAACTGAATCCAGTCCAGTCCTGTCCCAGTCCCAGTCCCAGTCCAGTCCAATCCAGTCCAATCCAGTCCCAAAAGAATCCAGTCCAATCATGTCCAATCCCAATCCCAGTCCCAAAGTCTAGTCGGGTCCCAGTCCCGTCCCAGTCCCAGTCCCAGTCCCAAATGAATCCAGTCTAGTTCAGTCCAGTCCCAAATGAATCCATTCCAGTCCAGTCCAATCCAGTCCCAAATGAATCCAGTCCAATCCTGTCCAATCCCAATCCCAGTCTCAAAATCTAGTCCCAGTCCCAGTCCCAAATGAATCCATTCCAGTCCAGTCCAGTCCAGTCCAGTCCCAAATGAATCCAGTCCAGTTCCAGTCCAACAGAACAGTTCAGTCCAGTCCCAATTGAATCCAGTCAAGTCCCAGTCCAGTCCAATCCAGTCCCAAATGAATCCAGTCCAATCCCAATCCCAGTCTCAGTCTAGTCCAGTCCCAGTCCCAAATGAATCAATTTCAGTCTTGTCCAATTCAGTCCAGTCCCAATCCCAGTCCCAAATGAATCCAGTCCAGTTCCAGTCCAACAGAACAGTTCAGTCCAGTCCCAATTGAATCCAGTCCTGTCCCAGTCCCAGTCAAATCCAATCCAGTCCAATCCCAAATCTAGTCCAGTCCAGTCCAGTCCAATCCAGTCCCAAATGAATCCAGTCCAATCCCAATCCCAATCCCAGTCCCAAATCTAGTCCAGTCCCAGTCCCAAATGAATCCAGTCCAGTCCAACAGAACAGTTCAGTCCAGTCCCAAATGAATCCAGTCCAGTCCCAGTCCCAGTCCAGTCCAATTCAATCCAGTCCCAAATGAATCCAGTCCAATCCCAATCCCAGTCCCAAATCTAGTCTAGTCCCAGTCCCAGTCCCAAATGAATCCAGTCCAGTCCCAGTCCAGTCCAGTCCAATCCAGTCCAATCCAGTCCCAAATTAATCCAGTCCAGTTCCAGCCCAACAGAACAGTTGAGTCCAGTCCCAAATGAATCCATTTTAGTCTTGTCCAGTCCCAAACGAGTCCCAGTCCAGTCACAAATGAGTCCAGTCCCAGTCCAGTTTAGTCCAGACCAAGTCCAGTCCTCCCCCAGACGAGTTCAGGCCAGTCCAGTCCAGATTCCAGTCCAGACTGGTCCCACATCCATCAGTCAGTGACACTGAGGAGCTTGTTTCCATTAAACGCTCGTTAGAGATTTGAAGAGACTCGTCTGCACGTCAGACGCTCGTAACTCAGGAGACGAACACAACAGGGTCAGAGAGACAGAGACAGACAGAGAAACATATTATAAATAAAGTATTAAGTAGAGTATAACATATATAAAGATATATTTTTCATAGATATCTTTACATATTCTACAAGTTTAATATTTTCTATTACATGGATAGATATCATGTTACACTGAGGGTTTGTGGGTAAAATTCAGAGCATTTAGCAGAGACAGCAAAGGCCTCTGGGAAACCGACGACTCTCCTTCACGCTCAACAAACACAGTCGTCACCAACACGACAAAAAAAGTATGCAACAGTTGTATCGGTTTAGTTGCTGAATCGTAACAAAGCAAACAAACCACAGGTGTGAATACGCCCTTAGAGAGTGTCGCCATCTTGCGCCGCCATGTTTGTACGGCAGCCCGAACGGAAAATCCAGCCAGTCAGAGAGCACGAGTACGAGCAAGCGAGAACGTTACCAGACAGAGTTGTTTTAGAGGGAAATACAGAGACTGTTGATGAAAAACTGTCCCTGAAGGCAACGCGCATCAGCGGTTTTGCATGAATTTCCCTCTAAAACAACTCTGTGTGGTAACGTTGTGTTATTATCTCATAGCGTGGTGAATGTGCAGCTCACAACTTGTCCACCAGAGCGTTGTGGAGTTGTTGGATTGAGTATTTGATGAGTTTGATGAGGGAAACCAAGAAATCCCATAATGAGCCTCTGTAGCGTAGCTCTGAGCAGCTCACGGCTCTGCTCCGCCGTTCTAAAACAGCTTGCACCGACAATTAAAGGTAACAAACCTACTGCTATGACTATAGGGATTATGGCAATGGGCCAATTTGCCAAAAATGTTGAACTATCCCTTTATTGAAGAGAATATTCACACATCCATGTGTTTTCAGTTGCAGGGTTCAGTTTGGCTTGCAGTCTGTAGAAAAGGAGAAACTCGCACACTGCTTCTTGCTTAGCATCACCATTTTGGGGGTTAGGGTTAGTCAAAATGGTGATGCTGAGCAAGAAGCAGTGTGCGAGTTTCTCCTTTTCTACAGACTATCCCTTTAACCACAGACCTAATTTGAGGTATTTTACCAAAATCCCATTCAGAAAACATATTGACGAGAGAAGCGGAAGTGCTAGAGGCTCTGACGGAGTTCAGGGACACCTGTGTGATGCTGACCTTGACCTTTGACCTTTCGACCTTCATCATCCAATCAGAGTTAAAGAAACCTGAAGCCGAGCAGGAAGCAGCAGCAGCGTGTCGGAGCGCTGCAGGGCATGCTGGGTAACGGCCCTGCAGCTCTGCAGCCTTCCCTCAGCATGCACCGCCACCGCCACCGGCACTGCACTGCACTGGCAGCAGCAGATCGCCATGGCGACAAGCCCAGATTGCCGGTCACCACCACCACCACCACCACAGTGTGAGGTCAGTGTTTCCATGGCGATGGAGCAGATGAACGGTAATCTGTCCTTGTTTTTGCACCGTGGAAACAGGACGGGGAGGGAGAGGAGGAGGAGGGAGGAGAGGAGGAGGAGGGGGAGTCGTGAGCGTGTGTGTGTGTGTGTGTGTGTGTGTGTGTGATGTCACTAAAGCTGCAGCCCCCCCCCCCCTCCTCTCTCTGCTCCTAATAGCCGCTGTGCTCACACTCAGCAGATGGAGCCGAGCGTCACACACATTTACAAAAAAAGAAAAAGAAAAAAGAAAAAAAAGAGGAAAAGCTGCAGCAGCACAAACCAGGTCACGACAACGACGACGACCGACCGCCGCCACGACGACGACGACGGGCGCCGCTCCACTGCTGCAGGACAGAGAGACACCGAGACACACACAGGTGGCTGTGTTGACATGTGTGTGACCTGCTGCCGTTGGTTTATATGACCCGAGTGAGTACGACGACGATGATGATGATGATGATGATGATGATGATGATGAAGATGATGAAGATGCTCCATTCATTCTCACACAGACGTTCAGCATCCTGCACAATTGTCACTTTTTAATGCACACGACCTCCATGTTGTATGTTGTTGTTATTATAGCATTTATACTTTTATACTGTTAGATTCTTTTATATGTTTTATACTTTAATCTCCATCTTGCTATTATCGACTGTTTTCATTTACTTTATTGTTTATTCTAGGTTTTAACAAAGCTGTCCTACCGGAGTTTTTGTAAATCCTTCTCCAATGTCGTCTCTTTTCTGCAAATAAACTCACTGTGACACTCAGTTCTCTACTTTTTATTCTATCGTTCACTTCTCTGTGATTCTGTTTCTGGATGTGCACCGACACCTAATTTCCATGTTTTATTTTTATTTTATTTGACCATGTGTTGAAATGACAATAATAAAGATCAGCTGCATCATTCATTCATTCACTCAACTCGTGCGTCAACCCGCTGCTGCAGTTCCTCCTCCGGCCTCTAGGTGTCAGTAAAGAGTCGCATGTCGCTGACGTCGCCTCTAATTGGCCACATGATTGATGAGGAAGTCTCTCTTCAGTGCAGCGAGGAAGAGGAGGCGTTGCCCGGGGTTACACAGGCCACGCCCCCTCCTCCTCCTCCTCTCTGATGTCACAGTGGAAACCGACGACGACAATAAGTTTAAAAGAAAAAAGAAAGAAAAATCTTATTTCAGCTCGACAGATGGTTTTTTTGTTGCTGTTGTTGTTGCCATGCCGACAGGGAGCAGCAGTGATGATGATGTCGATGCAGGTTTTTTTTGTGTGTGTGTGTTTTTTTTTTCTTCGTCTTTGTGCAGCGACTCCAGGAAACGTGTGTGTGTGTGTGTGTGTGTGTGTGTGTGTTTCTACAAACTGCAGCGGCTGCACATCGACACCAGCTGCACATTCATCATCTCTGACTCCTCTTTGCTTTTTCTTTTCCTCCCTCCTCCCTCTCTCTGTTAACACCCCCCTCCCCTCCTCCTCCCCCCTTTCCTCCCCTCCTCCCTCCCTCCCTCCCTTCCTTCTTCTTCTTCCTCCTCCTCCGTCTCTCTGGCATCTTTCAAACGGTGCCGAGGCTCCTGATTGGCCGGCTCGCGGGCAGAGGGGGCGGGGAGCAGCAGCCAATCAGGAGCAGGCTTCATCTCCCAGCCCCCTCTTACCCCCCTCCTCCCTCCCTCTCCTCCTCCCCTTCACTAGAGCTCTGTAAAAGAGAGTAACAACACCCATCGGTCCAATGGCAGCGCCTCCTGGTGGAGGAATATGGGTAGAACTGACATCTCTGCATTGTTGGTGAATGAGCCAGTGTGGTGTTTTCAATCATTTAAGGACATTTATAGATCACCAATGGCATCATCATGGATCCTTTACAGATAAACATTAACACATAGGCGAGTAAAAACCCCAAAAAACAACAAAAAAAAACAGTTGTCTACATGAATGTTTCAATCTACATTTTGTAATAAACTAATTCTAAGTATAATCTGATATGACCAAGACACCTAAAAACAAAAACACGGCCGTTTTCATCCATTTAGAAGCGAGTGGGCAACACACATTCAATACATTGGAGTGAATGGGTTTTCTGGGCGCTTTTGCAACACCCACATCCTGCCACTAGGGGCGCATGAGGCTTTAACACGGGAGTCAATGGTGGTGTCGTTACTCCCATCACCTCCCTCCTCCCCTTTAAAAACCCAGCATGAATATTCACCCCCTTCCTCCCCTCCTCCTCTATATACCATAAACACCCCCCCTCCCCCCCCCTCCCCCTCCTCCCATCCTGCCTAAATAAAAAATCCCCTCAGAGATTTAAATCTGCCCCCCCACACCTCCTCCTCCTCCTCCTTCCTCTTTCTCATGTAGAGGACCTGAGTCTCAACATGGAGGGACGGCCGCGCGCTTTGTGTCGCTCACACAATGGACTCCAACACCCCCCTCCCCCCCTCACCCCTCCCCTCCCCAAATCCCTCCTCCTCCTCCTCCTCCCCCCTCCCTCTCTCTTTGCAGATTTGAGGTTGCAGTGCAGCAGCCTCTCTGCTATAAATAACTCGGCGGCCATCTTATCTTTTCTTTTCTTTTCTGTTTTTTTTTTTTTGTTCTGGTGAGAAGAGGAGGGAGGGGTGAGGAAAAGGAGGGAGGGGGGTTATAGATATGATGAGGGTCACATGACTGATGAAATTAGACGAAGGCCTTTAAATCTCTAGAGTGAACTGGTACACACACACACACACACACACACGTCCCTGTATCATGCGTCACATAGAAATGTTCATGTCCTCTAACGTCTACACATACATGTACATGATTAAAAATACACATGTGAACATTTAGAATAAACACTGGTAACACGTTACAATAAGGGCTAACCCTTATTTAACATGAGTTAGTACATTATTAAGCATTAATTAACTGTTTACAGATACATTAACAATCATTGTTATTATGTATTACTTAGGATTAGGAAACACATTCATTAATGTAGCCTATTAGTAAGCAGTTAATTAATGTTTATTACTCAAAGAATGTAATTAGTTATCATTAATGTATGTATTACTCAGCATTAATTAACACATTAGTTTATATATTAATGCTTAATAATGTACTAACTAGGGACCCTTATTGTAAAGTGTTACCTAAACATTATATATGTATAATTAAAACATTAAAATCTTTGTTTATATACAGTATTTTTCCTAATACGTTTAAATGTGTATTTAGACTCTTCTATAACATCAACACACTGATATTGTGTCATAACATATTTATATTATTTATATATAATCTGTCAATAAAACAGTTTCCTTTTATTCTAAATTAGTTTCACATTGAGTTCTTCTTATTATTATTCCTTGTTTATTATAGTGTCTATGTTGAACTATATTGTATTTTTACACCTGTACAGTTCATAAATCAGAACTGTATGCATTTTTAACGTGTCATGACCTGGTATGGTTTTTAGATGTATTGTACATTTCATAGTGTTGTTATGTAATTTTGATGTCTTTCTTCTTACCTTCGGGAGTTGGAAACTAGCATCAGCTATAATCTCTGTCTGCAGGACATCAGTCACCTGTTTGTAACGAGTGGAGGTGTCACTATGTTAACCTGCATTGTCCCTATTAAATAAACTGAATTAAATTAAATAAATAAACTAACTGTGACTTTTTGCTACACACATGTGCTGGTTTGATATTTGACTTTTACACATGTGACTTGTACCGTGTGTTCAGTAAATGAACTCAGACTTGATCAGCTGTGTTGTCATCACAGTCACTGCAGAGTCACTCATCAGCCGAGGTGCATTATGGGTAACGTAGTTCCTAGACAGCAGCCGTTTGCTTTTCCTGTTTAAACGTGGAAATGTAAAGAAAAACATAAAGAGTTAAAAAGAAACAAAGAGTTGAGCTGAGGAACTGATGCCGGTCAAACACTTTCAATCTAATTATTATTATTATTATTTATATTATTTATTACCTATTTACTATTGTTCTGCTGTCCCCCCCCCCCCTTTTTTGCCATATCTACCTCAGAAGTCCAACATACTTATGCTCATCACAGACACGCACACACACACACACACACACACGCACACACACGCACACACACACACACACACACACACACACACACACACACACACACACACACACACACACACACACACACACAATGCGTATCCTAAGCAAAAAACAATGTCTTTGCTATTTCAATTGTGTTATTTTATTTTATTTTTTATTTTCATCTATTTGTTATTTCATTTGATTGGTTATAATAGTTATCATTGCGTATTGTCTTGTCCTGTGTTGCTGTATATGTTTGTTTTTCACCCGTTTTACACACTTTTACACTTGTATTGTTTATCACCTGTATTGCACTATATAAAAAAATCATGTATCGAAACACAAAAAAAACCCCCAATATATTATCATTATTATTTATTCTTCTTCTCGTCCAGTGTGTTGGCTCCGCCCCCTGACGACCACGTCCACCATGTCTCCGTGTCCTTCATCATGTGACGAGGAGGAGGAGGAGGAGGAGGAGGAGGAGGAGGAAGAGGAGGACACCGTCACCTTGACCATCAGCGTCTTCATGTAAATGTGACTCAGTCAGTTTCCTGCTCCGAGGTCGACGACGGCTCATTAATATTCATGATGTCATATGTTAATGAGCTTAATCTCTGACGCCGAGGCCACGCCCCCTCAGAGACGCCGAGGCCACGCCCCCTCAGAGCGCCGGCCGTCTGGACTTCACCTTGTCCACACGTCCATCTCACTGTCTCAGGCTACAGACAGACACCCAGGTCAGGGTTTTTAGGGGTCAAGAGGTCAAATGTTTTCTGGAGAAGTGTGAACACTCAAATCTCATCTGGTCCAGATCAGATTCTTTTAAATCTGGTTCAGACGGTTTCCATGGTCCTGAATCAGACCCAGATCAGTTTTTTCCAATGTGACCTCAGTGTGAACAGCTAAAGGTGGATTTGATGCAACTTTACGTCACTTCACAATGTTTCCTCTTGGATCTTTTTATGCAGCAGCGGTTGCATCATCATCATGTGTGTTTACCGACAACTAGGGTTGTAAAATTCCGGGAATTTTCAAAGTTGGAAACTTTCCATGGGAATTAGCGGGAATATATGGGAATTAGCGGGAATAAATGGGAATAAATCAGAAATTTACTAAATTGAAGGTCGGCCCTTAACAGGGAACTTAAATATAGTTGTGAAAAATATATTGTAGCATACTAAAACAACCAGATTTAATGCAAATACACTTGAATATCTATGGAAAGCGAAGTGTTTTCACTACATTTCCCATGAGCCTCCGCCGCGCACGGTGAAATTCTTGGACCAGCACAAGATGGACAAAAGCGAAAACAATTGGCAAGAATGTTTTCATTGATCAAGAATGAAAGTCGGAGGTTTGCAGATGATCAGACACCATCGTAGTAATATATATATATATATATATATTACTACGAAAACATTGAACATGAAAACATATATATATATGTATATATAGTAATATTTTAGTCAACATTCATGTTTTTGTTGTTCAGTAAAATAATTGGTTCTTCATACAAGAATTAAAACTTGATAAAGTTTTACTCACAAATAAATCTGTTGAAATGTCGTGTTTTTTTAATTGTATTATTTTGCATAGATGTCTACTAAACTAAATATTTACATTTATGTTTGGATATGATATAGCTTGTTTAAATTACCCCCAATTTCCAGTTAATTCCCATAAATTCCCAATAATTCCTATAAATTCCCATAAATTCCCATAAATTCCCATAATTCCCATGGAAAGTTTCCAATTTGGAATATTTCCAATATTCCCCAGCTTAACTTCCCATGGAAGGTTTCTGGAAATTTACCGGAAATTTAATGGAAATTTTCCGCCCCTTTGCAACCCTACCGACATGATAACAGCTGTGGTGAGAACGTGAGAACTGAAGGAGAGGAGATTAGAAATAAAAAAAGTAAAACCATGGGCTGTATAAAGCTTGTTGACGTTGTTTCTGAATGAAGCCAGCGCTTCACAAGGTCAGTACGTTTACATGACACTTGAGAAAAACTAATTATTGCCTTAATCCGACTGTAACTGGACAACTGAGTGCATGTAGTAAACGCATTAGTCCCACTACCGTAATATCAGAGTTCTCCAACTCTGATTAAAACACCCAGATAATACGATTGGAATTCTACTTCCTCCAGCATGTATACATACGCCTTAATCAGAGTGTAACTGGACAACTCATGTGCTCATGCTCCAGACTGGTGTAAGACCCCAGAACAAAAACATCCCAGAAAGCCGGTTGTAGAAGCGTTACGGCGTTCTCGTCTCTGCCTCTAGAAATCACCATGACTACAAGGGATAGCGTGAACCTATCACTTTCTTTGTTGTTGAATTGTTTTTGAATCTTTTGTGTATTTTTCGGGGAGGTATTTTGTATAAGTCCATATACTGTTGGGTTTTTAACCTCTCCTGCACTTACTATTCTTGTTTCATTTCTGTTTTTGTAAATGTCCTTGATTTTTATGGTGCAAATAAATAAAACTAAAATAAAACTAAATGTTACATGATTATCTCAGAGCGTGGTGAATGTGCAGCTCACAACTTGTCCACCAGAGCGTTGTGGAGTTGTTGGATTGTGTATTTGATGAGTTCAGTTCACCTCCACTGAGCAGCTCACGTCTCTGCTCCACCGATCTCAAAACACCTTGCACCAACAATTAAAGGTAACAAACCTACTGCTATGACTATAGGGATTATGGCAAGAGGAGGATCTGACTAATAAATGTTGGACTGTCCCTTTAAGGCCTGGAGTCTGGACGTCTGAGCCTCGACTGGTGGTGAAAGGTCAAAGATCAGAAAACAGCCAATTCACCGGCTGCAGACGTCACCATGCAACATAAGGCTCAGCCGCTGTTATCTCCACAAGGTCAAAGGTCGACTTCACCCAGACAGACAGAGAGACAGAGAGAGAAGGTTATGGGATGGAATATGTGCCACCAGAAACTGAATTTGAATCATTTATATCTGAATTTGAATTGCCAAACTTGAATAATTGAATTGAAAAATTGAAAAATTTGAATCACGTTATTTGAAATTGTAAAGTTTAATTTGAATCACTGCATTGAAAAACTGTATCTGAACAGTATCATTTGAAATTCAGGGTACCGGTATATACAGGAATCTTGAAGTTTAAAACCTTTTTAAGACTTTTTCAAGACCTTCTCAATATTTTTTAATACCTCACCGCCACTTCAAGCTGTAAACATTTACATCAGTGACACTTAGTTTGTGATAAAGACTATAGATAGATCACTATGATACAACAGAACTCAAAATAGACTGGGGGCGCTCTGAGACAATTTACGAACGCACCCACAATAGCTTTGTTTTTTATTTACCTGTTCATCTTTGTTTTTTAATAAAACGAATAAATTCACACTCTCACAATGTTTTCTTTAGGACTCAAACTCTTGGACAGCTAATTCAGAAAAAATACCTTCAAAATGTAAGACTTTATGAAGTCATGAAAAGACTTTTTAATACTTTTTAAGGGTCTTAATTTTCCCACAATTGATTTATCACCTTTTAATACTTTTCAAGCCCCCGTGGATTCCCTGGAAATTGAAATCCAATCAAATTTGATCCTCGCTAAAGATCCAACTCTCTCACAATTCAAATTCAAATATAAATGAAAACAAATATGAAAATAAAAACAAAACGTCCACACGTTGTTGTTGTTGGTCTCGTTAACAAACGTCTTTATTCAGTATAAAGTCAGTTAGTGCTTCATCCTTCAGGAGCAAACACACACACACACACACACACACACGTACATCTACACTCGTGTTGAGTTCAAGGTCTTTGCTCAGAGTTAGGAAAACAGTCCGCTGGTCCCTGAACGCACCATCTGTAACCTGCTGTTGGTCCCGTTGCCACGGAGAGAAAACGATGAAACGTCTAAACTGAGTTTGTGTTTCCTTCTTTTTCTCTCGGCGCTAGAAGGAGCTAGGCTAGCAGTTTCCTACCGTTTCCAGTCTTTATGCTAAGCTACGCTACGTTGTGCTGGTTTTCTTTACAAACTGTGTGTGTGTGTGTGTGTGTGTGTGTGTGTGTGTGTGTGAACATCTGTGTCCAGACAGAAACAGTAGAAAACATCTGTAACCACCTTCTGTTATAATAATAATAATAATAATAATCACTACATCCGTCACCGTAACAACAGGAAGCTTCACATCATCATCGTCATCGTGGACGAAGCAGCGGCTCTAAAAGTCTCTGTAAACTCCTGACACGCAAACAGACCATAATAATCACTGGACAGAAGAAAACAAAACAAAACAAAACAATACATCTGTGGTTACATCTGCATAGTGAAGAGAAAAAAATAATAATTAGTGAGTGTCCGAGCGTCGTCGCTCCGTGTTCCTCTGGTGTTGGTCAAAGTTGTGTAACTGGTCCTTTAACTTTACAGAATTACAGAATTAACTCTGCTTGGAATAATAAAAATAATATTATTAATAATAATAATAATAATAATAATAATGATCCTGGTGAAGTAGCAGAACAACAACTCGGCAGCTTTTACCAACACCACAGGAAAGCCCTTTCAAAATAAAAGCTGCAGCTGACAGCCGGTCGGTTCACGGCTGAACCGGGATCAGCCCGGAAACCTGACGACGTGGAGTCGATTTCACCTCGACGGGTGCAGAGGAGGAGGAAGAGGAGGAGGAGGAGGACAGGAAGTGGAGGGAGACGTCGTCCTACTTCCGCAGAAACGAACTGAAACAGAGACGGAGACAACAGCAGTTTGTTAAACAACAACATTAACTTCTCTCAAGTCGTTGTCAACACAGCACTTTTCTAATGTTTAATGCTAAATTTAACTTGTGTTTTAATCTGAAATGTATAACTGCAGCTGTGTTGATTTATTCATGGCACCTATTCACTGTATTTGTATCGCTGCATGTATTGTATTTAGTATATTTGATCCTGTTCTGAAGCCTGAACAGGGACAAAGACGGCACATTAGCTGGAGCTAGACACATTTTCCCTTTTTATGTGGCAATGTTGTATGTATTGTCCCATAAAAAAAATGTTTTATAGTAAATATTCGCTTTTTTACATTGTTTATTCCTACTGACAGGATGTGTTTACATTAAGAACAAGAGGGAAGTATAAGAGGATTATATTAGATTTATTTCTAATACATGTGTATTTGGACTGAAGCTCAGATCTGACTCTCAGGGGAGGAAATGTATAAGAAATCAGAACAAAGAAAACAAATAACATAAGAAAATAAGCAAATAAGAGAATAATCAAGTAAATAAATGAATAAATAAGAAAATGAACGTGTCAAAGCTGGATTCTTCCTTGGTTTGGTGAAAGAGACATTAACATTTAATAACTAGAAAAAGAAGCATTTCCTACAGAAAATGTGTGTGAATGCTGAAAGCAGCTGAACGCTGTTGCTGAAGCAATGCTGAATGAGCTGAAGAAAAGAAAGGCTAATGCTAAAGCTGAAACATATAACTTGTAGTGTGAGATGCATGTCTTTTAAAGGTAAAAAGCAGTAGAAATAAAACATTGAAATCCTGCATGTTTAAGTGTAATGGTTGAATAGTTGAAATCTGAATAAAATTAGAACATGTAAACAGGTTTGATGGTGTGAAATGGTTGAGAAGAGCCTCAGTAGTTTAGGATACATGTAAAACAATGTGTTCAACATGAATAAAATGGGGAAATGTGTATTTTCAGTTTAAATAGCTAAAGAACAAATTTAACAGCAACTTATGTTCTTGTAAATCTGCTGAAGGCGTCTGCAGCGATGCTACAATGGTTCAACAAGCAGCTGGTATTAACTCAATGCTCAAAGACACTTTACACTTTTAAACATCATAAAATAGAGCAAGTCAGAGTGTAATTCAATTAAAAACAGCAGAAACAGTATGAAACACACAAGAATTATAAGTAACACTTAACGCCTTTCTCTATAACGCATTATAACCAGACTTATAATGCAGTTATAGCACTGTATAACTATATTCATTCATTTCTTTATTTCAGACCCGAGGGCCATATCGCCATAAAAGCACAATAAAATAATAAAAGAAAGACAGAATAAAAGTAGTATAGTATAGTTATAAACACTCATAAATGATCATACTGCTTTATAACAATAATCATAACGCACTATAAAGCATTTTATCTTGACTTATACGGTCAGGTATTATAATACGTTATAATTGTTAGTAACTTGCCGACAATGCCCACATCGATAATGTATTAAATATAGTTATGTGTTATAATTGGCTTATAGACGTGTATAACTATCATTATAAGCACTCATAAAGGCTTAATAACAATAAGCATAACTCATTATAGAGCATTATAACTCTATTATAATACCTGACCTTATTATATAAGCCATTATAAAATGCTCTATGATGTGTTATGCTTATTGTTATTAAGCCTTATGATCATTTATGAGTGTTTATAACTATAGTTATACAGTGTTATAACTGCATTATAAGTCTGGTTATAATGCGTTATAGAGAAAGGCGTCAAGTAAAGTGTTACCGAACTATATATTAAAAGTTAATTTAAAAATAAAAGGTGTAGTGAATCAGTCGGATCAGAAACTGGGAAAATAAAATGAATTCAACCAGTTTTTATTTGTTCATGTTTCAGTTTTTACTTCGACTCCGACGGTTCGATCGATGCTGACGGAGAATAAACAAACACACACAAAGAGAACGGGTGCAGAGTTCAGTGTGTGTGTGTGTGCGTGTGTGTGTGTGTGTGTCAGTGTGTGTGTGTGTGTGTGTGTGCGACGGCCTTGGACTCACTTGAAGTTGTCGCTGTCCTGCAGGTTGAGCACCAGACTGTCGGCGTTCAGATACACTTTGTTTTGGGACGTCGCCACCTGCAGGTCGAACACAGGGAGTCAACACACACACAGAGAGAAACACACACACACACACAGAGAAACACACACACACACACACACACACAGAGAAACACACACACAGGTGGAAAGTTTCCGACCGAGCACAATGGGAACATTGTCGGAGCGTCGACACTGAGCCGATTCACAGGGAGCTGCTGACGACACACACACACACACACACACTGAGCCTGGTGCGTCACACTCAGCTGATGCAGTGAATCCTTCATCATCAACTACAGTCACTCACTCACTGCTTTAACATTCACATTAATATTAATATTAATATTAATATTAATATGAATACAGCTAAAATATGTTCAGTCTTTGTTGATTCTTCTGGTTTGAATTTGTTCAATTTCACATCATTAATCGTCTTTTTCAATAAACTTTATTAATAGTTTGAATATTACACCAGTCTTTTTATTTATTATCAGTTTTTATTTTGTCCTATTTTTGCTTCTTTTATATCCTTTATTTGGAAATTAATAATAAAAACCTCCACAAATAAATAGAAATATCAAAAATAATGAAGCTGCTGCTGAGAAAAAATGTTTTTTTCTTCTATATAAAATATTTTTAAGGAGACTTTTAACCCTTAAACTAAAGTTTTCCTCAGACTTTAGGTGGCTACATGACTGGAGGTCAAAGGTCAGAGGACTGAACCAACATGGCTCCTGAATGAAAAAGAAACAAATCCATGGTGGTTTGGTGCCACCATGTGGACTCGACTACACACTGCAGCTTCACTCAACCTACAGCTGATATATGAAACGCTCCTTCAGAATAAAGGTTTGTATTAAAGCTCCATACAGTATAAAGGTAGATGTTTGTGTTAAAGCTCCATACAGTATAAAGGTAGACGTCCATGTGTAGTGTGATTATAAAGCAGCTCTAGGTTCTATATTAATACTGTATAGTAAAGTATACACTGCAAAAACTCAAAATCTTACCAAAAATATTTGTCTTATTTCTAGTCAAAACAAATCTCATTCTACTTAAAATAAGACTCACCACATTAAAAAGTAGCTTGTTTTTAGACACTTTTTACTTCTTTCAAGCAGATTTTCACTTGAAATAAGTAGAAAAAATCTGATAGTGGAGCAAGTTTTTCTTTCTTATCACAAGCACAAAAAACCTGCTTTCACTGGCAGATTTTTCTACTTATTTCAAGTGAAAATGATCTAAAAACAAGTTAATTTCTAGGTGATGAGTCTTAGTTTAAGTGGAAAGGGATTCGTTTTGATTAGAAATGAGACGTTTTGACAAGAAATAAGACAAATATTCTTGGAAAGATGTTGAGTTTTTGCAGTGTAGCACTTTTAGTATAATACTAAAGTATCAAAGCCTCAGTCCACAGAGAAATGCACACAGCCTGGATTCAGAAACTGAGCCTTTAAAAACCAGCCGTCAGGACTTCCTGTCACTTTGTGATGTCACAACTAAGCCCCGCCCCCTCACCACCACCTGGACAACAACATCCATCCGACCAAAAACATGCAGGATTCAGTTTCTCTGAGTGTTTTATTCTGAAATCTGCTCTGTTTTTTTATTATTGAACCACCTGAAAAACTAAATCCTGCAGAGGTTTGATTGGCAGGTGGAGGTGGGCGGGGCTTAGTGACATCACAAAGTTGTCTGTAATGCTGCGTTCAAGACAACTCGGAAGTCGGAAAAAAACGAGCTCCGAGTTGTAAAAAATGAATTGAACGGCGTCGAACTCGGAAATTACAAGTCGGAAACTCAGGTATCACATCAGAGCCCCGACTTTCCGACTTGACGTCAGGACAAGATCAAAACATGGCGTCATGCCCTCGTCTTAAACAGTTAGAATTTAGACAATTTTATTTATTTGTTGATGTTTTAATGCATATTTTTGTGTATTATTGCAGTAGCCTGTATGAAATACGTTTATATGAAGCTGTGATTGTTGTTTGGTGTGAAATTGCGGTGCTCGTTTGTGACGGAAATAACTGTTATCAAGGCTGTAACATTATATGTGCACTCATCTGCAGCGTCTCCTCTCCTCCAAAATAAACATCATTTACTGCTGCATTCATTTTTCGTATTCAGCGATGAGCCACAATATGAGAAACTTCCTTCAGGTATCCATGTTTTTTTTCTCCCGAGTTCCTGCAGCGTGAACGCAATGATGTCGGAAGTCGAAAATTTCCAAGTTGGGAATCCCGACCTCCGAGTTGTTCTGAACGCACCGTATGTCTGAGTGTCTCTTACCGTCTTGGCGATGGTCTGCGCCGCCCGGATCCTCCTGAGCTTCAGGTAACCTGGGTTCTTTGTCACGGCCTCGCCCAGCTGCAACACACACACACACACACACACACACACACACACACGTTGTTAGTTGTGTGTTCACAGGAGGTTACAGTTACACACCCAGAGAGAGCGACGGCCCCGAGGCGGAGCAGCAGCAGCAGCAGCAGCAGCAGCAGCAGCAGCAGCAGCAGCAGCCGTCAGTCAGTCAGTCCTGATCAGTCCTGATCTGCGTCATCAGAGGGAATCGAACCCCCTCAGGCGGGACGCCGCCGCTGCAGCTTTGATGTTGTCACGTAGTCGTTAACCACATGTTTGTGCGTCGATGGTGTTTGATTGTTTCTCTGAAGTTAACGACAGGCGGGGCTCATTATGGTCGTTACAGGAGATCAGACTGTAAATCACAGACAGTCGCTCATGGAGCTGCTCGGCCGGCGGCGAGGGGGGGGGGCCAGGCAGCGAGGGGGCGGGGCTAACCTCCTCCAGGTGAGTCAGGCAGCTCAACACACCTACAGGTGATTTATAACCTGCAGTTCACCTGAAGCAGCAGGTCAAACAACACGTTTACAGGGTTTTTCCTGGCCAACATTTGGGCTGAGGCGCTGCTCTCAGTAGGGTTGTGCCGATCGTCTATCGGCGATTGGAAGGATGAGCGGCGATGTTTTGTTTTCTTGTCGATTTTACACACACACACACACGCACACACACACACACACATACTCGCTACTTTTTTTTATTGATCCAATGCGTAATCTGTTTGTTTTGTTTTAATGAAGCCGCTTGGCTTGCTGCTTCCAACTATACTCTGTCATATGACAGTGTTTCACCAATCAAATGCAGCCACTGGCGACGTCCAATCAGACGGAGCCAGGTAGTCATATGACCGCACACAACATCTCTGTGGTAAACAGGGTGGCCACTCCGCCTCAGATTTGAGGAAACACGTTTAGCTGGTGTTGTGGCTGTGACTAGGCTGCCGACACCAGCCCTGTTACTGTATGTCACAGCCCGACGACGTGTTCACTAATGCCACAAATAAATTGTCAATAGACAGAAACAGCAGAGAGCTCCTCTGACAGCTGCACGATGCAGGTGAGTCCTTCTCCTCACTCAGATGTGCGTCTAAGTTTGCCGTCTTGTCATTTTTGGTCTTTCACAAGGTTCATTTTTATGTGTAATACCAAGGTCACATTACTCTCTCAATATCAGTTATACACACACACACACACACACACACACACACACACACACACACACGACCTGTGTTGAATGTTTTCAGGAGGAAGAGGAGAGAACAGGTGAACTCTGTACAGCTGCTGCCTCCTGCTGGACAAAGCTGCTCACAACAACAACAACAACACGTCTGACTCCAGTTACATCACGATGCCTCTGTATCTGTTCATTAATGTAAATCTAATAATTGTACGTTTTGTTATCATCATCACATTGTTAAATGTATTTAATCGATTCTGTTTCTGATTGATTCCAAAATGATTTAACGCAGCAAAAGGTTAAAGTTGAACTTCTCCTTATAACAGCTGAGACACTTCAGCACAGTCCCTTAACAATATTTCCTTTAGTTAAAGCAGAAGTAAGCGATCCGGTCGTTTTGGCTAATGCTGCGTTCCAGGCAGGCTTTTGAAATCGTAAATTACAGCTTCAAGTCACAACTTACGACTTTGTAGCGTTTCAGGCAACCCACTCGTGTTTCTCCGACCTGTTTTACCGGTGAAAGTCACTATAACGGCCACTCGTAACTTCTGACCCGTGAACTCGTACCAGATCGAACTGGTACCACTTCACGGTCGGAAAAATACGAGTTTCCTTGAACGCACCATAACAGTCCTCGTCCCTACGTCGCCACACTCACGGCGTCCCTTGGCTGCACACACAGCCCTGCATGCCGTTCTCTCTCCTCATTGGATAAAAACTGTAGGATACGATAAATGTTTTCTCCTGGGCTCAGAGCAGAGCAGAGTGACTGACAGACCCGTGTTTCAGTCCAAACACTCTATAGAAGTGATTGCTGTCGGAAGATATAACTATTTAAGACTTATATTAACACAAATATATCACTTACTTCTGCTTTAAGGGAAAGTTTATGATTTTCTGTGCAGTTGCTCACAACATTTAAACATTTCACTAAATAAAAGATGTTGTTTTTTTCTGTCTTCAGATTCTTAAGGTTTTATTTCTCCTGAACTGAGAGTCTTACCTTATTTCTATCATAAAATCCGATCATTTCCTCCCCCAGATAACTTTGGTGTCATTACACGTGGTTGTGATGAAATGAGCTCCAGCCGAGAGCCGCGTATATCCGTATAATGGAGTGTACAGCCTCTAAATAACACATTATCTGCAGAGAAACTCCTTCATTTCACCAATATTTAGTTCTGATAGGCTAGTGCTATTCCCCTCTGAGTCCGGGGTTAGCTGTTATCAACATCCGGGGTCTGTAGACTCCATTATACGGATATACGCGCCTCTCGGCTGGAGCTCATTTCATCACAACCACTTGTAATGACACCAAAGTTATCTGGGTGAGGAAATGATCGGATTTTATGATAGAAATAAGGTCCAGATTGTTAAAAACGGCAATTCCCCTTTAAGGGAAAAACAATGTAAGTAATGAGACGAGTTCACACAGGACAGTTTTTAGTGACTTTAGATGAAATCGACACTTAAAGACGTTTTTTGTTTTTTTCTACCACCAGTACACAGACTAATTTGACGTCTTAACACGGAGTCGTGGATGTTAAAATAGTGTTTTCAGCCTAGTGGTTTCCGTGGTAACGCGCCGAGGATGTTGCCGTCGTCGTGGGCAACAGCAGCACTCACCATCTTAGCGGCCTCAGCTTCTCCCTCGGCCTGGATGATCTTCTGCCTCTGGTCCTGTTTGGCTTTCTCCACGTAGAACTGAGCTCGCTGAGCCTCCTGCTGGGCTGGAGGGGAACCACACACACACTTTAAACTTAGAAAGCAGCAGCAGGGGAAACAAATTAAAGGGATAGTTCAACAATTTTGGCAAATTGGCCCATTGCCATAATCCCTATAGTCATAGCAGTTAGGGATATCCCGATACCACTTTTTCACTTCCGATACGATACCGATATTGCAGCCTTTAAAGCGGAACTATGCAGGATTTGGGCTGTAATTATTGTGGCTCAGAGTCACTGTGATGGTTGAGTGACCTGTTATGAAGTGAATGGGGTCTAGGCCAATGCGCTCACCCCCCCCACTGGCTGAAAACCGCACTTGCAAGATCAGTCGTCCGTCTCGGTGTTACAAATCTCGTCAATGGATAGAAGTATCGCGAGAAACTGCCTTACGGCAGTACGAGATAAGAACGCATATGACGTCATGCATGTCACGAATCGTGATTGGTTTGAGTTCGGAAAGTCGGAAGAAACCATGGAAACATGAAATGTTTGTACTGAGGAAGTTCAGCTTGTGGCTAACAGGGAGCTAATGCTAACACAGATACACACACCATGGGTCTTTTACAAGATAATGTAATACATCATGACACACACACACACCTTCGCGTTTTGGAACCTTTATTCATGTGTGTGTATGTCTGTGTCTTTGTGTCTGTGCGTGGCCCTATTAGCGTTAGCTCTGTGCTAGCGTTAGCTCCGTGTTAGCATTAGCTCCGTTAGCTCCGTGTTAGCATTAGCTCGGTGTTAGCATTAGCTCGGTGTTAGCAGGGCTTAGCAAACAGCAGTAAACACAAGCACGTGTAGGGGGCGGAGGTGGTGGCGGCGAGTTTTTTTTTTTTTTTACGACAGTGACATGTGCCTACCAGAACTGTGGGGGAGCTCCGGAGAGGAAAAAAAAGAAAAACCAACGAAGGAGCGAGCTATTTCCGGCCGACTTGCAAAGTTCTGCTTTAATATCGGCCCGATACCGATCCGATATTAGGGGTGGTGAAAAAAAACGATTATTTATATTTTTCAAATTCTAATACAAAGGAGAGTCCTCCTGTTGCTGACTGACAGGCTGCTGCTGTCATGTTCTTCTATGGGGCAGACAGTAGTGAGCTTACTTTTGAACTGTAAAATATTAAAAAATAAACCTTATTTACAACTGTTATTGAATTACTGTATGTACATCAATGTCAAACAAAGGCAAATCTTCTTGCTTCAAGGTTTTATTTGTCACTCCAAATTGAAGATTATAGCCTGTCTTACAGTAAAAATGGCATACATGAAATAAAAAGAGGAGTAAAGCAATATATTAAGCAGCAATATTTAAGCATCAAAGATGTTCAATCAAACCCACATAGTTTGAAACAACGTTCAAAACACACAGCCAGTGTCACAACTAAGCATAAAGCCCGCTAGCTTAATGCTAACATATAATGTAAAACGCCATAGACAGGCTAACAGAAATTAGCATCGTTAATTTAACTCTGGCTTTAGCACTGTTACTCGCGCCCGGTGTGAACGCACCGTAACCTGACCGTAACACGGCACAACATGTGGACCAGCTGGTCTTCCTCCAGAAGAATCTGACCACCGACCTTTAGAGCAATATAGCGCATTTACCGTTTATTAGCGGGCAAGCGCGACCTGTCCATGCACCCGTGTCTGTTGTTGTTGTGATCATGTGATCTCTGCATGCTGGAGCCGGCCGCTCTTCTTCTCTGGCAGGCGGCGCACCAACATTAAGGTGCGTTAGCGCCACCTACTGTGTTGGAGTGTGAACCAGAGTCACCTATTCATATGGGACAGAAGTGCTGGAGCGGAATAATAGACTGCTTTTATCGGAGCGTTTATATCGGAGATTTTAGATGCAGTCCGATATAATCCGATATTCGTTTTTTTGGCTGATATCGGACATAAATCCGATATCAATATCGGATCGGGACATCCCTAATAGCTGTAGGTTCGTTACCTTTAATTGTCGGTGCAAGCTGTTTTTAGAACGGCGGAGCAGAGCCGTGAGCTGCTCAGAGCTACGCTACAGAGGCTCATTATGGGATTTCTTGGTTTCCTTCATCAAACTCATCAAATACACAATCTAACAACTCCACAACGCTCTGGTGGACAAGTTGTGACCTGCACATTCACCACGCTATGAGATAATAACACAACGTTACCACACAGAGTTGTTTTAGAGGGAAATACAGAGACTGATGATGAAAAACTGTCCCTGAAGGCAACGCGCATCAGTGGTTTTGCATGAATTTCCCTCTAAAACAACTCTGTGTGGTAACGTTGTGTTATTATCTCATAGCGTGGTGAATGTGCAGCTCACAACTTGTCCACCAGAGCGTTGTGGAGTTGTTGGATTGTGTATTTGAGGATCAGCTCGCTACGTACCGACTTGCTTGGCCTCCACGGCGGCCGTGTACTCGCGGCTGAAGCTCAGGTCGGTGATGGCCACGTCGTCCAGGATGATGTTGAAGTCTTTGGCTCGGTCAAACAGCTCGCGGCGGATCAGCAGCGACACCTGCAGGACGACCACAACGTTACACCTCAGGACCAACCTCACTACCAGTTCACACTCTATACATCCTCCTCCTCTCCGCCACATTCAGGCTTTTCCACTGCTGAACCTTATTTTCTACACGATTGTTTCTATGTTCATTCCTCTTTCACCTCCAGAAGTCTGATTTACAGATGAACATCTATCAGGGTTCCTACACATTTGAAATTTCCAGATTCCATACTTTTTCCAGACTCTAATTTCCAGATTTCTCGGTAAAAAAAAATCAAATTATTTGTGATATTTGAGTAAATCAGGGTATATACAGGAATTTTGAAGTTAATTTTAAAACCTTTTTAAGACTTTTTCAAGACCTTCTCAAATGCCTCACGGCCACCTCAAGCTGTAAGCATTTACATCAGTGGCACTTTTAACTTAACAGTTTTAGTTTGTGATAAAGACTTTAGACCACTATGACTATCACTATGACCACAACAGAATTCAAAATAGGCTGGGATAATAAATAAAAGTTATAAAAGTTTATAATAAAAAAAAAACAAAAAACATTGCTCCACTCTCAAAAAACCAAAACAACAATCTTCTTTTCTTTTTTTATGCACCGGTTCATCTTTGTTCTTTAATATAAATAAATTCACACACTTTTACAATGTTTTTTAGGACTCAAACTCTTGGACAGCTAATTCTGAAAAAATACCTTCAAAATTTAAGACTTTATAAAGTCGTGAAAATACATTTTAATACTTTTTAAGGGTCTTAATTTTCCCAAAATTGATTTATCACCTTTTAATACTTTTCAAGACCCCGTGGATACCCTGTAAATAGATGTACATAATATAAAAGCATGCAATTAATCATTTGTTTTCATTATTCTGAATGTGTATGTGTATGTAGATTGTAGCTGGTATAATAGCGCATACAAAATAATTAACCCAAATAACTTCAGATAAATATATTTACATACAATAGTTTCCATTTTCCATACATTCCCAGACCTGGAAATGTATAAAATCAAATTCTATCTTTTTCATACCTGCGTAGGAACCCTGATCTATGACATAATCAGGGTTCTAAATTAACTTTTTAGATCACCAGCCAAGTTGGCTAGTAACTTTCTGAAGTTACCAACCAATCAGAATTTCCACTAGCCACACTTTTTCCGGTGAGAGATTCTGAACTGAAATAATGACTTTCAGGTATTGTGCCTCCTCTATTACAGTTTTTCTCCATTGGTTTGGCTCATTTTTCAAAACAGAAATCACATTCTCAAAACAACATGGACAAACCTCCAAACCACTTGGCAAATGTTCACAAAAGAATTTAAAGTATTTCTCATTAATTTCATCACATTGTGGCCTAAATGTCTTCGTACATCTTTGCAAATGATTAAGTACAGGTAATGTGTGATAGGCTACTCTTACCCTAAAATCCTCTTTTTATTATTTTATTATTTAAGTTATTTATTTAAGTGCTGCCAGGGGGACAAATGACTGAGAACAGCAGAGCGGCTCTGACCGGCGGCCGGCGGCCAAACTGGCTGTAAGTCTTTATTAACACCAGACAAAATTATTTTAAATTTAATTTAGAACCCTGGACATAATCTCTTACATGCTTAGAAATTATGACTAATTAATCAAAGAGCAATGCAAAAAAGCAGTTTTTTTTTCATTTTCCATGTGTTTTCCATGATTGGAAAGTTGCAGAGGTCTGATTCAACTCTCAAACTCGTCGTCGAATTGTCGCAACATGTGGTTATGAAAGAAAAGACTGTAGCCTAGCATTATGACACTGCTGCTCACTGCTGCTCAACAGCTGATTTTACACTCAATTTATTTGTTTTCTTATAATAAAACCTATTTTGATCTCTGATCTCTCTCTCTCTGATGGGACTTCACGTTTTCAGTCTCCATAAAAACTCATTAGTTCACAGCAGAAACTCGAACTCTGAAGGAGAATGTCCTGTTGTTTTTATCTAATGCCAACTGAAGAATAACATAAAACATAAATGATTAGTCGACTAAAGACAAAACCTGACAAGTCAGATTCGACTTGTTAGACATGCGGGATCCATGGAGAGGTTTAAAGGAATAGTTCACCAAAAAATGAAATTCAGTCATTCAGTTATTTTTCAGTTATTAGTAGTTTTTTATTCCTCAAAGGTCATCTGGAGACCCGGGAGGCCGGTTCCTAGTCCAACTAAAACTTTATATGAGAGTAATAGGGTCCGACACAAACACATCCATAAAACTACACAACAACCATTTAATCTTCCTCCACACTGCTCGTCCACTGCAATAGTAGTAGTTTTATGGACGTTTTTGTGTCGGGCCCTTTTACTCTCATAGTATAAAGTTTTGGTTGGACTAGGAACCGGCCTCCCCGGTCTCCAGATGCACTTTGAGGAATAAAAAACTACTCAGGAGTATTCATCAGCATGAGGGGGAATGAAATGACTGTATTTCATTTTTTGGTGAACTATTCCTTTAAGTCTGCTTTAAAAACCCATCTTTTCTCCTTGGACCTCTCACCCAGCCTAGTGTTGTCAAAATGCCTTTGTGCGTTTTTTAACATAATCTTGCACTGTTGTTTTGTGACGACTGTAACCATGCACGTATGCGTTATGTGTGCGTATATGTGCATGTGCTACGGTACATGCATGTGTGTGTATGTGTGATGATATGCATGTTTTCATGCGTTCGGGTTGTTTTTGACTGTTACAGGTCTTTTTAATTGTGCTATATAAATAAAAGTGAACTTGAACTATGAAAATCCTTAGTCAGGGACGCCCCAGGTTTCAAACTTGATATTAATACCCAGGAAAATGGTTATAATTAGGAATTATTTAATTATTTTTTTTTAAATAAAGGCTAAAACACAATGAAACTCAGTTCTTTGTCTAAATCTCCACAGTCAGATCAAAATAAAGCCAAAATACATACTAATAAAACTCTTTAGGTCAATAATCCTCAGTCGTTCTCTGGTGGTATAGATCTAAACCTGCTGTTGGTGCTGTTCATTCACTTTAACCCCGACAACGCTGGTGGTATCGATCCTGTTTCAACTGCAGGTAACAGAGGTGGAGAAGTTTACAGAGGAAAACATCACTTATATTGAATTTAATTGTCTATTTTTTTATATCTAGTTTTTTTCTTATAATTGCTGGCTTTCTATGACAAGGTCAGGGAAACTCACCTTTCCACTGTGCAAATGACACTAAACACTTTGACTTTGACTTGACTTGACTTAAAGGGGAAATGACGGTTATTTCATCTCTGTGTTGTGTGGTCTGGTCTGTTTAAATCTCTCCAGACGCTCCAGGTCGAGTTAACCCAGTCAGACGTGTACCTGAGCTCGCTGCGTGATGAGCTGCGAGGCGTTGAACTTGGCCACGACGCTCTTCAGCACCTCGTTGACGATGGAGGGCAGCACGCGCTCGTCGTAGTCCTGACCCAGGTGCTGGTACAGGAACGGCAGGTTGGAGGCCAGAGGCCGAGACAAAACCCTGAGGGTCACGCTGACCATCTGGAGGTCTGACAGGAAGTAGACAGGGGGTTAATGCTCCTTCACAATAAAGGTACATGTTGCTGTTAACACTCCTTCACAATAAAGGTACATGTTGCTGTTAACACTCCTTCACAATAAAGGTACATGTTGCTGTTAACACTCCTTCACAATAAAGGTAGACGTCTGTACTAAAGCTCCTTCACAATAAAGGTAGATGTTTGTACTGAAGCTCCTTCAGAATAAAAGTTTCCTTACCTTTACTTCCTGTGAGTGAGGAGATCTTCCGGGGTCGAGCTCGGATGTCGTAGATGATCGGATACTGGAACCAGGGGATCCTGGAGAGGACGACCACAACACACACACAGATAAAACTACTAAAACCTACTGCTGGATTCATTTAGAAGTGGCGTTGCCGTGGTAACGGAGCCTACCTGAAGTGCAGCCCCTCGGCGAGCACCGTGTCGGCCTGAATCCCTCCGATCCTGTTGAAGATGATGGCTCTCTGTCCTCCCTCCACTGCACCAGGAAGCAGGAAGCAGACGGGTCAGTGTGTGATGTCACGGTGTGATGTCACAGCGTGATGTCACAGCGTGATGTCACAGCGTGATGTCACAGCAAACATGTACAACGGTTTGTGTTCAGTATGTTCACATCATGACAAACAGATCATTGTTGTTTCATCTCTGTGCAGCTCAGAGCGCTGAACGTCCTTCACACTGTTAAACTTTAAAGGTCCCATATTAAACTCTTTTTACTCAATTTCACTCAGCTGTCAGACGTCCAACTAAACTAAATGTATCGCCCCAAACTGATCCGTGGTCCTGAATGTCAGCTGTCTAAAAGCCGCTCAAATGAGCTCTGCTGAGAACGAGCTGTTTCTGTGCCTGCACCTTTAAGTAACATGGTTACTGTACACGGCAAAGATTATTACCACTTTATGACTTAAAATTGGTCGGTATTTCATCAATTTAGCTCAGGAGTTTCTTGCTGTGCACTGCAGCTGTAGAAATAGACGTGGTAGGCGTTTTATCACGCTGAGGGACCGGCCTCACTCCCGTTGTGACATCACCACAGGAGCTGAGTCTGAACAGCCGGTATGAGCAGCGTTTTACCAGTCGCTGGGCTGCTGAGTCCATGCAGGACCCGTCTGCTTTCCTCATTCTAGGAGTTGGTAGGTTGGTAGGTTCAGGGAGGATCAGTGTATGTATGTAGAGACCAGAAAAAAACCTGTTTTTCATAATATGGGACCTTTAATTAATAGATTTTTTAAAAACTCTTGTTCGGCAAACATAGAAAAAAAACATCCAGGTTTTTATTTCATCTTGTGAACCTGAATAAAGAGAGACAGAGAGACTTTTAAAACAACATGTTTCTGTTTCTCTTGTGAATCTGATACCGTATTCAAACAGCTCTAACTCTGTGAAACATGGCCGTACAGAGCTGTGATCCAGATGAATGGACAGTGAACTGGTTAAAGGTTATTATGGTATGTCTAGTCATCACCTGTGTAGGTGGCCTCCTTCACTCCGTAGGCCAGAGCTCCGGCTCCGATCAGCAGCTTCACTCCGATCCCCGTCCCTCGAGGTCCAGACGACATCCTGCCGGCGATCTGCCGCAGCTGCTGCAGGAAACCCTGACACACACACAAACACACACACACACACACAGGGTTAGAGCTGATTGGACTACACGTAGACGTAAATGACCATCGGCCATCGTGCGTCGGTCCACTCGCTCTGACTCTGGCCACATTAAGGTTGGTGTCATCTGCACAAAAAACTATTCATGTCCGTATGTAGATATTACTTTATCTATTTGCATAATGTTACTTTTATAGAAAAGTACATGATTAATAGTATGTGTGATTTTTAGTAGCTATGCTGCATCATAACTGTATTTCTGACGTTCAAAACAAACCAAACTGTTTGGAAATCGGACGAAAACTGATGAAGTTCTGGTTGTTTCAGTAGAACCAGAACCAGAAGGTCAAAGCTCTGAGGGAGAGAGCGACTGAGCCAAGATGGCCGCCGTGTGGCGACAGCAGCGTCAGGTGAGTCATCTAGTTTTCTTACAGATATCTATTATGGTCATAGTCATGTGACATGTTTAGGGTTGCAAAATTCCGGGAATTTTCAAAGTTGGAAACTTTCCATGGAAATTAACAGGAATATATGGGAATTAATGGGAATATATGGGAATTAACAGGAATATGGGAATAAACGGGAATAAATCCGAAATTTACAAAATTGATTGGTGAGGGTGAGTAATATTTAACTCAACATTCATGTTTTTGTGGTTCAGTAAAAGAAGTGATTGTTCATACAAGAATTAAAACTTGATAAAGTTCTACTCACAAATAAATCTGTTGAAATGTCGTGTTTTTTTAATTGTATTATTTTGCATAGACGTCTGTTTATGACAAAACTAAATATTTACATTTATGTTTGGATATGATACAGTTTGTTTAAATTAATTACCGCCAATTTCCAGTTAATTCCCATAAATTCCCAATAATTCCCATACATTTCCATGATTCGCATAAATTCCCATAATTCCCATGGAAAGTTTCCAATTTGTAATATTTCCAAAATTCCCCATCTTAACTTCCCATGGAAAGTTTCTGGAAATTTTCCGAAAATTTACTGGAAATGTTCCACCCCTTTGCAACCCCAGACATGTTTAACTGACAATTAAATAGCATATAAATAATTGCGATGAACAGTTTAGTGTATCCAGAGCCTCCTCACCTTCTCTTTTATCTGTTGGTTTAACAATCTGACGCTGAAGGACAGAAACTGTTTGAATAACGTTGTGAAAGTTTGTTCCAACATTATTGGAATAAAGAATAAAGAGCTGAACTCTGGTTGGGAGAAACGTGTCGTCCAAAGAGCTGAAAGTTTGCTGCTGAACCCGACCGTGTTGTTAGTATTGTGTCATCAGAGCCACAAAGACCAACCGTCATGTGTTCACTCAGCGGTCAGAGCTGAAGAAATCATCTTTTTTATTCTCATCATTGTTATTTATTCTGCTTTCTGAAATGATTTCACTGCACTTTGTCAGATTGCCTTCTTTGCATGTATGAGTTGTATTTATTTCCTGTGTCTTATCATGCTGCTGCCTCCATTATGTTTGTTAGATTAACCCTCTATGCTACGCTGCATTATGATGCCAGTGGGGAAAAAAATGTTTGGAGTGTTTTTATGTCTCAAAATAATAAATAAATAAACATAATCTAAAGAAATGTTTAAAAATTATTTATTTTTGGAAGTTTTTGGGATGTTTTGCCTGTAGCAACATTGTACCATTACGGTTCATCATCTACTGTATTAGAAACAGCAGTCTCTGTAGACTTTACCCTTCACTGGCCTCATCCTCATCACAATAGCCTGATGTTTACTTTACTGCATCCAAAATCACATTTATTAAGGATAAAAAACTAAATGATGATGAATTATATGTTTTTGAACATTATATTTACACCTGAACACACACTACCATAGTCTCATAATGCAATATTGATTCCATAATGGTTCACTGTCGCCTCAAGGCAACGCTGCAGTTTTCTATAATGGTACGTTGTTGCTTTGGGGCAACAGGTGCATTTTAACAAGTTTCCATTATTTAATAAGTAAATAAATTGCATGGAACTATTAAAAATTAAACTTTACTAATCTATTAGTGTAAATATATTTTTTTCCAGATGAAAAAGGGCCAGGAAGTTACTGTATGTTTTCAGACCGTTTTAGTGGAGCAAAATGGCAAACCTGTTTCCTTTGAAAAAGTCTGCAAAAAAGGGTTTCAGTGGCTTCTTGAAAGTCATGTGATAAATTAAAGCATTGTTATTGGTTCTCTAAGGTCTCCTCTCTTTTTTAAAGTATTAAGCTGTGTTCACACCAAACGCGATGAACGCGATTTTTTCGCGCGACAAATGACAATCCGTCGCGCTATCGCTCGTGTTTTGACGCGTCATCGCGTCCCCCCTCCCCTCCCCTCTACTGTCAATCCAGCTAACAGGACGGATGTAAACATGTGTTGAGACACAGAAAGTGCACTCATTTTACCGTAGGCTTGACAATGGACGAGGTGAAGCTGATCCTTGACGTCCTGGTCCTGGTGTAGCAGGTAAAAAAAACTCCGCTCAGCCCCGCTCGTATCGCGGCCGTTGTACGGTACTTCAGACTGACTGTTGCTGAGTTTGAGGACTTGCTAGCAGCTAGGGTTGTTGCCAGGATCTCCAGGCAGGACACCAACTAAAGTTACAGGCTCTTCATTTCAGCTGCAGAGTGCCTGTCCATCTGTCTCCGGTGAGTAGCAGTGTATTGTTGTGTCACGGCGTCACGCGATGTCGCCGCAAAAGTTCAATATTTTCAACTCGGGCGTTGGCGCGATTTTCGCGGCATCGCGTCCATCGCGTCGCGTGTGACGCGCGTATCGCGTCGCCCGGCGCGATTTCGCATCTAATCGCGTCTGTGCATTGACTTTACATGTAATCTCGACGCGCGACAACGCAGCATCGCGTTTGGTGTGAACACCCCTTTACAGCATTAAAGGGGATGAACTGTGGAGATGTGACAGGCCTGAGGGCAACATGGTACCATAGAGGGTTAAGAAATTCTTCTGTATCCGTACTGGCTTTGCAGTTAAATCCATGGAGCTGACATGAGGTCGCTGATTATTAGAAATAAACTGTTTGTGGCTCCACTCATGTGTCATTAAACCACAGAGGCGCAGCCTGATGATGTCATCAGAAGAGGACAAACCTCAAACTGATGAAATGTGACATCATCAGTTTCATCATCCAGATGTTTTTATACAAAGATGAACAGAAACAATCTGGACAAATACACACAAGCACTGTGGTCAGGTGACAACAACAACAACAACAACACACTGACCGACCTTCACAGACCACACACACACACACACACACTCCCTACATCTGCACAAGGACTTTACACAACCGTGTGTGTGTGTGTGTGTGTGTGTGTGTGTGTGTGTGTGTGTGTGTGTGTGTGTGTGTGTGTGTGTGTGTGTGTGTGCAGGCTAAACTCCACGGTAACACCAACTACTTTAAAGTTTACAGACATACAGTAGAAGTTTAAATTACGAACTTTAATCTAAAAGTCGTCCAACAGAAAGCACACGTCAGGAAGCAGAGTTAAAGATAAGAGCGTTAAAACATATAAACACTTAACATTAATATTTATACAAGACAGAAACACACGAAGGGAAAGAGAGAAACATCGAGTTGTACGATTTTTTTTAACGGGACCTTGAATCTCTCATCACAGAGCTGAACGTAACTTCTTAAGGCGACACACTAACAGGCAAAACATTGTTGTTTCAAGCACCGATTTCAGGCTATTTTGCCTCTTTTACATGTCTTCTTTAAGAACAGGGGAAAGAAACTGTAGAAAATGTACATTAAGATTTTTATTTGACTTTATTTTGTCTTTTTTCGTCTGTAGATTTCTCCTAAATTCACTAAAAGTTAGTCTGACCCATGTCATGTCAGGTACCATTGTAAAGCTCTCTCTCTGGGCTCCAAAAATGGTCATTTCCTTTGTATCCGCAATAAATCATAAAAGCAGGATTGACAATAACAATCTATGTAATTTTACAGTCCAAGTCTTTAAAGGCCGTTTTCTCAGAAAGAGTTTTTCAGACTCAGACACCAAACCTTCCACTTTGATCCCTTTCTATATTCTGAAGGTTTTTCCAGAGGGGATTGTTGATTCACAGCCTCATTTATACAACATTTTATTACTAAAAACATGGAGGAATAAGATCATTTCTCATTTACAGAGTGATAAAAAGAGATATCCACAATCCTCCTCTGTAAAAACTAAAGACTCTAGCATGGCAACAAAATAAAACAAAGTAGCTTTTATCCATTGGTTAGATTTCTATATGCAAACTGGTGCATAGTCAAATAGATATGGCCTCATTTGCATACACATAATATTAATGTTAAGGTGAGTGGTGAACTGCTGATAGGCTACCTGTAACCTGTCAGTTTAACCCTTCACCTTCACCTGTAGCCTAGTGACTCACCTTAATTAGCTTCATCTTCCTACGTCACAGCTGTAACTAACTAGTAACATTTATGAATGAAGTGTAATAATGAATCTGTGTAGTGTCAACATGTGTCCTCCTGGATGAGACTTGTAGCTGTGAGCTAACAGCAGCTGCAGCCTCACGTGGATCACTGAGGACCAGGACCAGGTTTTAGGTTTTAGGTTTTAGGTTTTAGGTTTTAGCGGGAAACAAAGCGACTCTTCTGTAACTTTACCTGTAGTAACGTCATTATCTGCGTCGCTAAGAGACGTAAAGGTGAAGCAGGAGAAGCAGCTACTCACCCCGGGCTCTTTATTCGCCATGCTGCTGCTGCTGCTGCTGCTGCTGCTCGTCCTCTGCTGATTAGGAAACTCACTGAGCAGCAGCAGGAGGAGGACAAGGTCACGGGGGATGACGTACTTCCGCTCGGTGTGCGCGCAAGGCAGCATGGGAAATGTAGGACTCACTCTCTTCAAGCAAGGGAAGACACGGCATATTGTATTATATTATATTATATTATGTTATGTTGTTATATTATATTATATTATATTATATTATATTATATTATGTTATGTTATGTTATGTTATATTATATTATATTATGTTATATTATGTTATATTATATTGTATTATGTTATGTTATATTATATTATATTATGTTATATTATGTTATGTTATGTTATGTTGTATTATATTATTTTATATTATATATTATATTATATTATATTATATTATGTTATGTTATGTTATGTTATATTATATTATTTTATATTATATATTGTATTATATTATATTATGTTATGTTATGTTATATTATGTTATGTTATGTTATGTTATGTTATATTATATTATGTTATGTTATATTATATTATGTTACGTTACGTTACGTTACGTTACGTTACGTTACGTTACGTTACGTTACGTTACGTTACATTATATTATATCATGTTATGTTATGTTATGTTATGTTATGTTACGTTACGTTACGTTACGTTACGTTACGTTACGTTATATTATATTATATATTGTAAATGTACTCTGTCTGGATGTTTTGTAACTTTTTGCTGCTGTATTCTGACAGCAGTGAGCCTCTGGTCATGGAGCCGACCTGTCAGAGACACAACATTGATCATTAAACAGTAAATCTTGACAACTAAGTGACTGACAGCTGAGGATCTATGTGTTTTATTGATCCTACCCTCTCTTTTGATCATTATTGATAGTTTTAAAGGGTAGATTGAAGGTATAGGCATACATACAGTATATAGCCTATATATAAGCTTAATAGCTTCAACCCACTCTTTTACTTTAATCTGAAATCCTGTGTTATGACTTGTTGGATCAGATAACTGATATGTCATGTTTTTGTAATACTAATAACAGTAATATTGTAGTAGCAGACCCCAGGAAGAGTATAGTGGCAGCTATATAAGAATAAAGGATAAGGATGGTTCATGATGAGGTAAGGTGATTAGATCACATGACCTTCTCTTCATGGCGTCCAGCTCAGTCAGCTCAGACTCTAAGGAGCTTGTGTTGATGGGATGGACGTCTCACCTGTCTGATCTGATTAACCCTTTCTCTCTCCGTCCGACCAGACTGCTGCTGCTGACGCCAGGACAGATTAAACCACAGTGTTTGGTGCTGCTGTGACTTTTAGTGGTTTTCAACGTTGAAGACGACATTTCTGCTTCTGTGTGGACTCAGTCAGTCAAATAAATCAACAACGACATTAAACATCTAAGTTTTGTCGAGGACTAGATGTCTTTAGATAAAAAAGAGAAACATTTGATTTAATAAACAAAGATGTCAAAGTGCAATTTAATCTTTAAATATTCTGTCTCTTTCAGTTTGTTTACTAAGTTATAATCTCCTTGTGTTTATCAGATTTTCAGATTTCTTTAGACAGACGACTATGTAACTAGTGTGGTAGTGTGATAGAGCTGCCACCTGCTGACCTGTCATGATCTGGTTAGTCGCTACAGGGACTGATACACCCAGCTGCCCCTTCACCATCGGTCCTGCTCCACCTGGCGGTCCTGCTTCACCTGGCGGTTCCTGCTCCATCCAGTGGTCCTGCTCCATCCGGTGGTCCTGCTCCACCCGGCAGTCCTGCTCCATCCGGTGGCCCTGCTCCACCTGGCGGTCCTGCTCCATCTGGCGGTTCCTGCTCCATCTGGGGGTCCTGCTCCACCCAGGGGTCCTGCTCCACCTGGCGGTCCTGCTCCACCCGGCGGTCCTGCTCCATCCGGGGGTCCTGCTCCATCCGGTGGCCCTGCTCCATCCGGGGGTCCTGCTCCATCCGGTGGCCCTGCTCCATCCGGTGGTCCTGCTCCATCCAGCGGTTCCTGCTCCATCCGGTGGTCCTGCTCCATCCGGCGGTTCCTGCTCCATCCGGAGGTCCTGCTCCACCCGGCGGTTCCTGCTCCATCTTTCTTTCTTTTTTGTGTCATTGTCGTGCTACTGGACTAATTTGAATTTCCCTCCTAGGGATGAATAAAGTATTCTCTACTCTACTCTACAAAGAGCAGTGAGGTGTTTATGGTTCTACAGAGATTCTCTTGGTCTCGGGTGCATCCTAACAGATGAGTTCTGTTCTGACACAGACGTTTTAATTCTAGATTATGAGACGATAAACGACCGGTTCATCAGTTGGAAAGAGGAAACATGATCACATTTCACCAGTTTGGCCTCCGTCCCTCCACTCCACTGGCTTCCTGTCCAATTAAGGATTGATTTTAAGATTTTATTGTTTGTTTTAAGATTTTAAATGGACGAGCACCTCAAGATTTATGTGACTTTTTAAGCCTCTAAGCCTGAATCAGACTGACAAGGTCTTCAGACGCTTCTCTTATCACCCAAGGTCCAGATGCAAAACCAAAGCTGACGGAGCCCGTTGTGGTGGCAGCTGCAGGGAACAAACTTCCTGAAAACATCCAACAATATAAGTCATTGCTATAGAGACGCACCTCTTCTCCTTTTGACTTTGACTCAGGTTGAATCTGACCATTTTAACTAGTTTTACTGTGTTTTTCTGAACTGTTTTAATTCTATTTTTATTGCAGCGGCTGCTCAGGCCTCACAGCACTTTGGTCAAGATAACCTTCAACCTGGACAGTCACTCAAACGACTACAACAAGTTGCACAATTTTATATAAATCCTAAACTTTATATGCATATTTTTGCATTAGAATGTTTTTTAATTTATTATATTTTAATAAATGTTGCGTATGCACCTGGTCCAGTTCCTCTGACCTTTACAGCTCTTGGCAATAAAAACTTTTCTAATTCTGACTCTGAAATAAAAATAAAAACTCTGAGTAACTTTTTGAGATGAAGCTGACAGTGATCCAGCTGAGCCAGATGTTTGGTTATATTATAACCTCCTTCACCAATAACTTTGATTTCCTCCTCCTCCAGAGACCCACTGATCTTCAAGTTGGTTTGTTTTTGATCCTGTTTGACTTTAGAAAGTTTCAGTTTGGGTTAAATGTTGGCAGCGCCGGGCTTCCGTAGCCGGGCTGCGGTTGCACCAGCAGCAGAAACAGCAGCATAAACAGCAGCTCTACTCTACTCTACTCAGGTTGAAGCTACAGACAGACAGTCAGTCAGACAGTTGCACCGCTGCTGCCTTCACGGCTCATTGATTGGCTCAGACTCTTCAGTTCCTCCTGAGGAAATCACTCCTTTTATAGTTAACGCGGCGGCTGCGCGGCTCTTTTCCGGGTTGACACTCACTCAGCATGTAGAGGAGGAGGCGCAGAGCCGCAGACACCTGGACCTGGACCTGGACCGAGGAGGACACACCGGAGTCAGCGCCAGGACGCAGCGCAGCGCACGGATCGATCCGCACGTATCGATCGATCAGCAGCTATCAAGTGAAGGTGAGGAGGAGGAGGAGGAGGAGGAGGTGGGGGGAGGAGGAGGAGGTCGGGGGGGTATCAGGATCTCTAGTCTGGGTGGGTCCTGGATCAGACATGTCAGGTCCTGCAGCAGCTGCAGCAGCGGCGGCACCAGGAAGAAGCTCCGGAGCTCCGGCGGCTCAGCGGCGCAGCGGCGCAGCGGTGGCCGGGATAGAGCCGCTGATCCCCGGGTAGAGCGGAGCAGCATCCCCCGGCCTGACCACCACCACACACACACACACACACACACACACACACACCGACCGATGGTGGTAACGGTGTGCACGAGGAAGCTGCTCACATACACATACACACACACACAACACACATAGGCTACAAACACCGACAACAGTAGTAGTAGCAGGGCCGTTGCTAGGAACTCTGGGCCCCCTGTCCTGAAAGTATACTAAAGTGGGCCCCTGACTTTCCCCCTTCTTTCTTAGACTACATAAGCTATGTATTATCATTTTTTATTTAGCCTTCTTTGTTGTGATGCTAATGCAGTATTACTATGAGTATTAGTCCATACACAGGCACACATACACACACCGACAACAGCTGGAGGTACTACTACTAGGCTACTACTACTACTGCTGAGTAGCTACTAGCCTTGAACTACTGTTTCTGTCCTACAGCTACTGCAGAGCACTACGACCTACTAGTACCTGTTGCTGTGCCTGTGTACTAGCTACTACTAATGCTACTACCACTGATTACTACCTACTACTACAGAGCAGGGCCTGAAAGAATACTAAAGTGGGCCCCTGCCCCCTGACTTTTCCCCTTCTTTCTTAGACTACGTAAGCTATGTATTATCATTTTTTATTTACTTTGTTGTGATGCTAATGCAGTTATTACTATGAGTACTAGTCAGGGTCTAAGTAGAATAATTCAGTCATACAAAGATTAGACTACTGGGTTTTTTATGGGCCCCACTGGGCTCTGGGCCCCTAGAATAATCACCACCTTTCTCCCCTATACGGCCCTGGGTACTAGGCTACTATTGAACTACTGTTTCTGTCCTACTACAACTACTGCAGAGCACTACGACCTACTACCTGTTGCTGTGTACTAGCTACTACTAATGCTACTACCACAGAATACTACCTACTACTACAGAGCAGGGCCGTTGCTAGGAATTCTGGGCCCCCTGAAAGAATACTGAAGTGGGCCCCTCCCCCTAACTTTTCCCCTTCTTTCTTAAACTACGTATGTATTATCATTTTTTATTTACTTTGTTTTGATGCTAATGCAGTATTACTATGAGTAGGGTCATATGCAGAATAATTCAGTCATACTGTATAAAGATTAGACTACTGGGTATTTTGGGGGCCCCACTGGGCGCTGGGCCCCTAGAATTATCATCACCTTTCTCCTATATGGCCCTGGGTACTAGGCTACTATTGAACTACTGTTTCTGTCCTACTACAACTACTGCAGAGCACTACTACCTGTTGCTGTATACTAGCTACTACTAATGCTACTACCACAGAGTACTACCTACTACTACAGAGCAGGGCCGTTGCTAGGAATTCTGGGCCCCCTGAAAGAATACTAAAGTGGGCCTCTGCCCCCTGACTTTACCACTTTTTTTCTTAGACTACGTAAGCTATGTATTATCATTTTTCATTTAGCCTTCTTTGTTGTGATGCTAATGCAGTATTACTATGAGTATTAAGGGTCTTATGCAGAATAAATCAGTCATACAAAGTTTAGACTACTGGGGTATTTTGGGGGCCCCACTGGGCTCTGGGCCCCTAGAGTTATCATCACCTTTCTCCTATACGGCCCTGCTGCAGAGTACTAGCCTCCTACTACTCATTAGTACTACTGCTACTGCTGTGAACTTCTTCTTTGTGTTACTGAACTACTGTTGCAGTGCAGTACTAATACTAGTACTGCTACCTACTACTACTGTGTAGGCTTACTACTACTGTGAAGTACTGTTACTCTACTACTACCACTACCACTACTACAGAGCATAACTGCTTTAACAGAATACTACCACTACTGTTGCTCTGTAGCCTACTACTACTAATACTACTACCACAGAGTACTGCTTATGCTAAGTACTGCTACTACAGAGTACTAGCTTACTACTACTATTGTGAACTACTGTTCCTGTGTACTACTACTACTACTCCTTTGTAGGTCTACTGCTGTGTACCTTACAGTTACTCTTGCACTATGTGTACAACTACTATGTACTTTATGCTACTATGTTCTAGTATTGTGTCTTTCTGGTACTGCAGAGTACTACCTCTGTGTACTTCACAGCACCACACTGTATGCATCATATTACTTCTGCATAGGTACTACATAATACTACTTTGTAGGCTACTACTTCTGCTGCTGCTGTATACTACTACTACTACTACTACTATTGTGTACCTTGCAGTACCTCACTGTATACTACACCTGTTCAGAGTACCACAGTACTTCATAGTATTACACCTTGCACTACAAATGTAATATTTACAGTACCACACAGCGTACTACTACTGCGTATAACAGAGGGTCCAGACTGCCAAGCGGTCATTGACCTCTTGGCACAGCGGTTTGCATCGTCGTGGGAGACCAGGGTTCGAACCCCACCGGTGGCGGTCCGTACCGAAACATAACGCAGACGACCAGATTAACATCGGCTACACGTACTTCACAGTACTACACAGTACACCTGACAGCAGTACTACTACACTAAAGCTCCTTAATACAGGGTCGATGTAAAAACAACCGCCAGGGTTTTCTGTGACTTTGTGATGTCACAACAGAGCAGCCAATCTGATTGGATGGAGGCAGGAGGAGGCTCGGAGAACAACAATAACAGTACTTGAGTATTTGTCTATGTTATTGTGAGTAGTACTCTACTAACACTGAGGTACTGGTACTTCGATTTAACTTCACCTCAGGACTTTAATCTGCCAGTCGACCGGTTACTGACGGCGCCTCCACCTGTAGCTCAGCAGGTCAGAGGTCAGAGGTCAGAGGTCAGGTGACTGTGGACCGGAGGCAGCGAGGGACAAAAAGGTTTTTGTGATGAAGCAGAGTAGGAGTCGATTTCATTTCGATTTCGATTTTCATTTTTAATTGAAATTTGTTTATTTCGGTCGTACAACACCAACATAAAAATCAACCATTCTGTGTGGCTAAATTGTTCACACAGCTGATCGATCAATCAATCAATCGATCGTCTATCAGCCCCAAACTATATCGGCCTTTAAAAACCCACCTGGCCAACGTCTGTTAATGAGTCACTGTGTCTATCTATCTATCTATCTATCTATCTATCTATCTATCTATCTATCTATCTATCTATCTATCTATCTATCTGTCTGTCTGTCTGTCTGTCTGTCTGTCTGTCTGTCTGTCTGTCTGTCTGTCTGTCTGTCTGTCTGTCTGTCTGTCTGTCTGTCTGTCTGTCTGTCTGTCTGTCTGTCTGTCTGTCTGTCTGTCTGTCTATCTATCTATCTGTCTGTCTGTCTGTCGTTCTATCTCTTGTTCTATATATCTATCGTTCTATCTATCGCTCTATATATCGTTCTATCTATCCATCCATCCTTCCCTTCTTTTTCTCTTTCTTTCTACCCCTCTCTCTTTGTCTCTTTCTATATATCCATCCCCCTCTCTGTCTTTCTTTCTACCCCCTCTCTGTCTTTTTCTTTCTTTCTTTCTTTCTTTCTTTCTTTCTTTCTTTCTTTCTTTCTTTCTTTCTTTCTTTCTTTCTTTCTTTCTTTCCCTCTCTCTCCCTCTGTCTCTCTCTATATAGCCATCCCCATCTATCTATCTATCTATCTATCTATCTATCTATCTATCTATCTATCTATCTATCTATCTATCGTTCTATCTATCTATCTATCTATCTATCTATCTATCTATCTATCTATCTATCTATCTATCTATCTATCTATCTATCTATCTATCTATCTATCTATCTATCTATCTATCTATCTATCCTTCTTTTTCTCTTTCTTTGTACCCCTCTCTTTCTGTCTCTTTCTATATATCCATCCCCCTCTCTTTCTTTCTTTCTTTCTTTCTTTCTTTCTTTCTTTCTTTCCCCCTCTCTCCCTCTGTCTCTTTCTATATATTCATCCTCCTCTATATATCTGTCTGTCTGTCTGTCTGTCTGTCTGTCTGTCTGTCTGTCTGTCTATCTATCTATCTATCTATCTATCTATCTATCTATCTATCTATCTATCTATCTATCTATCTATCTATCTATCTATCTATCTATCTATCTATCTATCTATCTATCTATCTATTTATCTGTCTGTCTGTCGTTCTATCTCTTGTTCTATATATCTATCGTTCTATCTATCATTCTATCTATCGCTCTATATATCGTTCTATCTATCCATCCATCCTTCCCTTCTTTTTCTCTTTCTTTCTACCCCTCTCTCTTTGTCTCTTTCTATATATCCATCCCCCTCTCTGTCTTTCTTTCTACCCCCTCTCTGTCTTTTTCTTTCTTTCTTTCTTTCTTTCTTTCTTTCTTTCTTTCTTTCTTTCTTTCTTTCTTTCTTTCTTTCTTTCTTTCTTTCTTTCTTTCTTTCTTTCCCTCTCTCTCCTTCTCTCTCCCTCTGTCTCTTTCTATATAGCCATCCCCATCTATCTATCTATCTATCTATCTATCTATCTATCTATCTATCTATCTATCTATCTATCTATAGTCGTCCTCAAAATGATTCATACCCCTGTCAAATACAGGGAATTTCTTAATTTTGTCAGTCACAGATTAGTATTTCAACTCAGATTTGACATGAATAGGACATGAGGGAAAGTCTGCAGCCATGACCGATTTATTTAAGTAAAGTTACATTGTTAAAGGTGTTTATTTGAACGTTGAACAAAAATCACCATGTCCAAAATGATTCATACCCCAGTTGATACCAAGACAAAAGGCCATAGGATGTTCAAACAAACCATTCTCTTTAAAGGTCTAAAGTGTTTACAATTATTTTCAATGTTTCTGGGAGTTTTTTTGACCAGTTTTATGACTATAAAAGTTGACTTGCTTGGGATGTTTCAGTCATTTTCATGTCAACGCAAGACTTGCTATGGCGAAGACCAGAGAGCTGAGTGAGGACACATTGGAAATGCCAAAAAAAAAGAAGGAAACGATACAAGAAGGTGCCAGTGTCAATGGAGCAAAGTATCGTAAATAAGTACCAAAAATGTCAATAAGTACCAAAGCTTTAACACAGTGAAAACCCTGAAAGGATGCAGTCAAAAGTCAGTAGTGTCACCTTAGCTAGTCAGAAAAATCAAGCGAGATGTTGAAAACAATCCAACGACTACTACCAAGGCTGTCCTGAAGGAACCGAGTGCAGGTGGTGTCACTATTAGTCTACTTGCCAGCCCATAGGGCCCCATTGTGAACCCGGAAATGTTGAGTACCCCAAAGTTTTATGTTAGAAATAGATAGTATGGGTCCCCAGTATTCAGAAACTGCCGGATGCTAACTTATATATATTGGGCAATTAGCATAACAGACATAATTAGCACAAATTAGCATAACAGACATAATTAGCATAAATTAGCATAATTGCCTATATGGGCAATATTTCAACAAAATTGACTTGGCTGATCTGGGCAATATTGGAGTGGTTTTAGGGGTTATTGATGATGCTGAATCCATTTCTGACATTTTCAAAATTCAAAATGGCTGTCTAAACCGGAAGTGACCAGATTTTAACCGCCATCTATCTATCTATCTATCTATCTATCTATCTATCTATCTATCTATCTATCTATCTATCTATCTATCTATCTATCTATCTATCTATCTATCTATCTATCTATCTATCTATCTATCTATCTATCTATCTATCTTATTGATTGATTGGACCAGTGAAGCCAGTGGACTGAGGTTCAGACCGGTCTGAGCTGGTCGGTCGGTCGTTGCAGAGTCTCTCTGCTCGCTGCTCGGAGACGATCACACTTCTTCTTTCACTTCATTGACATTCTGCACTTTTGACACAGTATTTTTAGACTGTGGTAACTTCTTCTGCTCAAACTGAGGCAGAGTTGAGTTGAGTTTAGTGAAGCTTCCTCCTCCTCCTCCTCCTCTTCTTCCTCCTCTGGCGGTCGATTATGTGACCAGAGGTTTAAAAAAAACAACAAAAAAACCCCTCAAATCTTCTTTATTCTGTCTTTTATTTTGAAGGGTATTTTCCATCTGGTGTCGACCTACTTGCCCCCTCTCTCCTCCACTCATTCATGTTACAGTATATGGCCCCATAGTGTGGGTTTTGTTGCTAGGTGACAGGGTGGCAAAGGGAGAGTTGTGGTGGTTTGTTGTTTGTGTCGTTGTGTCGCCTTCAACACTTCTGTTGTGACTGTTTGTCAAACTGACGATTCCGAAAGTGGGTTTTTTTTTAGCACGTTTTTATTTTTGCAGGTTCTTTCCTTCTGGGCCACCGTAGATTTTGCTTTTTCCTTTTCTGTTGTCAGTGTATTAGTCAGTGTATTAGCTCAGCTGGTAACACTTTACTTGAATAGGTATTCATCAGATTGACATAACACTGTCATAACCATGACATAACAGCTGTCATAAACATCAAGTTAAGTGTCATTCGGTAAGTTATGTCACTTTTGATGCAAAGTTGACATTGTTTGAGGTGTTCCTTGTTATGAGAACTTAACATAATTTTTAAAGTTTGTCCATTAGGTCTGCTATGACAGTTTAAATTGTCTTTATGTCAAGTTGTCAGAACAAAAACATCTCAAACAATGTCAACTTTGCATCAAAAGTGACATAACTTACCGAATGACACTTAACGACAGCTGTCATAATAAGTATAGACCGAATCTCCTTGTTGTTTACATTCTACTTCCGGGTAGAAAACCAGCACGTAATTTGAATGAGATCAATAGTAACAAATGAGAGTTTAGCTATATATCATATTTTTCACGCCCTATCACCATTCATGACTACTCCAGTTAGCTCAGTCATGTTGGAACTCAGATATCCGCTGGAGAAAATATTTTTTCATGGAGCGTTTATTGAGTCACTGAGTTATTAAAGTTAAACAGGTAAAGGTACTTTATTTGTCACATATACAGCTAGTACAATGAAATTCTTTCTCTGCATTTAACCCATCCCTGAGGAGCAGTGGGCAGCCACGGTGCAGCGCCCGGGGACCAACTCCAGATTATGAGCCAGTGCCTTTGGTCAGTGGCGCTGACTGGAGGATCAACCTAGCCGTGTTTGTTTTTAGTGGTGGGGGAAACCGGAGCACCCGGAGGAAACCCACGCAGACACGGGGAGAACATGCAAACTCCACACAGAAAGGATCTGGGCGGCAGGACCTTCTTGCTGTGAGGCAACAGTGCTAACCACTGTGCCACCGTGCCGCCTGGCTAATCTATGCTAACCATGACTAATTACAAAAATGTGCACACAGAAATAGTCATGTTTGTCCAATCATTGGTTTTATAGACTTTACAAACATCAGATTAGTCTAAACGGTGATATAGTGACATGAAAAATTATAGTGAAACTCTCGACCATCACTATTGTTCTCATGCGATTTGTCCTATACCGCGATTAATTGTGAAAACAAGTAATTGTGACATCCCTAGTCATAAGTATTCATTGATGTTTATGACAGTGTTATGTCAATCTTATGAATACCTATTCAAGTAAAGTGTTACCTTTAGGTTCTTTCCTTCTGGGACACCGTAGATTTTGCTTTTTCCTTTTCTGCTGTCAGTGTATAGAGTGCCGAAGCGGAAGCAGGAAGTAACGGCCCCATGGGACCTCAATTCGAAAAAAGTCTCCATACAAATGAACGGGAGTCCAAGTTTTATTTCGTGATCCGTTCGAATTGCGCCATGACAAAAAACTCTGTCCTCTACCTGTGTAAAACATCACGTTTCATGCCGAGAAATCAGCAGTTTATCGTAAAACGGCAACAGAAGAATGTATTTAGTGTGACGACGCTCTGCGGACTACAGATCTGTGTCCCACAAAAAATACGTCACCAACTGACACGGGAAAGGGCGGCATTTGGTGTGTGACGTCACCTACGCCACCTGTAGTCTTTCTGGTTACGGATTCTTCGGAATTGTATTTTACAATAGTTTTACAACAAACTGCTGATTTCTCTTCGTTTTAAACAGGTAGAGGACATATTTGTTTCTCATGGCACAATTCAAACGGATCACAAAATAAAACTTGGACTCCCGTTCATTTGTATGGAGACTTTTTTCGAATTGAGGACCCATGGGGCTGCTTTCGCTACGGCTCTCTATTAGTCAGTGCATTAGCTCAGCTTTAGCACTGTAGACCTTCACACACACACACACACACCGGACACAGGTAGGTTATGTATTTGTGACACTGTGGTCAAGTGGCGTTTGACTTTAGTAACAGGTCTGAGCGTTTCTCTTCTTCTTCTCACACTGGTTGTAGTTGTTGTTGTGTTAACCCTTTGTGTCCGTGTCGTTGTGTAGCCTACTGTATGTGTTGTGTTGCTGCTGCCGTTTGAGGGCGAGTGTCTCACCTGCCCTCAGCTCAGTCTGCGTTACTTCCTCTGCTTTAAATTTAGCTCAAACTTTCAGAGACTTCTTCACTTCCTCTTTTCAGCGGCGCAGCTCCCAGTTCAGTTGTTGCAGCAGCAGCAGCAGCGTTGCACTCAGTGTGTGTGTGTGTGTGTGTGTGTGTGTGTGTGTGAATGGGTGTGTGTTGGTTTTCTCACTGTCAGGCGGAAGTGAGACGATAATTTCAATGTTTTGCTTTAATCACACAGTATAACTTCAGCCACTAGGGGGCTCCTCGTCTCAGTATTAATATATATATAAATAAAGTTTTATAATCACACTACACATGGACATCTACCTTTATTTTGAAGGAGCTTTGACACAAACATCTACTTTTATTCTGAAGGAGCTTTAACACAAACATCTACTGTACCTTTATTTTGAAGGAGCTTTAACACAAACATCTACTGTACCTTTATTCTGAAGGGGCTTTAACACAAACATCTATTGTACCTTTATTCTGAAGGAGCTTTAACACAAACATCTATTGTACCTTTATTTTGAAGGAGCTTTAACACAAACATCTACTGTACCTTTATTCTGAAGGGGCTTTAACACAAACATCTACTGTACCTTTATTCTGAAGGAGCTTTAACACAAACATCTACTGTACCTTTATTCTGAAGGAGCTTTAACACAAACATCTACTGTACCTTTATTCTGAAGGAGCTTTAACACCAACCTCTCTGTGTGTTGACAGGATGGGGAACCTGATCAAAGTTTTAACCAGAGACATCGACAACAATGGTGGAAACTTCTTCCTGGATTTTGAGAGTAAGTTACACACACACACACACTGAAAAGTACAAATAAAGCTGTGATTGGTTGAATGTCAGTGTTGACTCCTCCTCCGTTACCCAGCATGCACCACAGCCAGGTGCAGACTCAGCAGCTTTAATTCTGCTTTCCTAGCGCCCCGTGTTTTTGTAGTTTTTCTTTTCTTTTCCCTCTTTAGTGTTTATGTGAGAGACCCGTTGCTGTTAGAGGGGACTCCATGGTTTTCTCTTATGTAGCCTATTATTTTTATAAACATGGTTAAAGCAGAAGTCAGCGATCCGGTGGTTTTCGCTAATGCTGCGTTCCAGGCAGGCTTTTGAAACCATAAATTACAGCTTCATGTCACGACTTACGACTTTGTAGCGTTCCAGACAACCCACTCGTGTTTCTCCGACCTGTTTTACCTGTGAAAGTCACTATAACGGCCACTCGTAACTTCTGACCCGTGAACTCGTACCAGATCGAACTGGTACCACTTCACAGGTCGGAAAAACACGAGTTACGGGTTGCCTTGAACGCACCATAACAGTCCTCGTCCCTACGTCGCCACATTCACGGCGTCCCTTGGCTGCACACACAGCCCTGCATGCCGTTCTCTCTCCTCATTGGATAAAAACTGTAGGATACGATAAATGTTTTCTCCTCGGCTCAGAGCAGAGCAGAGTGACTGACAGACCCGTGTTTCAGTCCAAACACTCTATGTAAGTGATTGCTGTCGGAAGATATAACTATTTAAGACTTATATTAACACAAATATATCACTTACTTCTGCTTTAATCTGATGCTGAGTTAAGAGCAGTTGGGAAATAGAAGGTTCACCAACAGGTAGCGCGTGTAATTGTCATGGTTACGAGTGTTCTTTTTGTTGTTGCTATGGTAGTTCCTGTGAGACGGGAGAGCGAAAAAGAGAAAGAAACTTTGTACAACATTGTAACGCCGTAGTTTGTGATACAGAAACGAAAAAGAAACATGATAGCGCAGCAGTTGTGAAGAGAATAAACGGACCAGACGTGAGAGCGAATCCGTGAGTCGGCCTGATTGTGACTGCTGCAACATCTGTACCAGTTCTCTTCTTTTGTCTCGCTTTCTTTTCTCACCTCTTTTCCTTTATTTATTTATTTATTTATTTAGTGTTGTTATCATTACTACTACTTTTATTTTTACTACCAACATCTTCCCTGTTTTTTTCCTTTCTTTTTTTTCAATTTTATTATTTCTCTACCTTGCACAAGGTAGCTATGTGATTATTATTTCTTGACTGTGCTTCAGTTATTCGTTAGATCAAGGTGAGGTCGTGTTAGAAGCCTTTCGGGTTTCAGACCTCACCTGCACATTTCTTTTTCACATCTCTCTTACTAGTAAGAGAGATAAGTAAATGTTTTGTTTTATTTTTTATGTGCAAATAAATAAAGTCTAAAAAAACTCTATTTGGCAAATGCACAAACAGAGGTGGAGCTGAGTGTGTGTGTGTGTGTCTGTGTCTGTGTGTCTGTGTGTGTGTGTATCTGTGTGTGTTTGACCTCTGACCTCTGACCTCTGACCCTGTGTGTCCCCTCCAGACGCCCAGCCGTCCCAGTCGGAGACGGAGGTGTGGGAGAAGGTGAACCAGGTGCTGACGGAGGCTCGGCTCATCCTGGACGACCTGCAGGCCTACAGAGGAGCAGGGGAGGAGATACGACTGGTAAGACCTGCTCCTGGTGCTGGTCCTGGTCCTGGATTCAACACTGACAGTAAAGTGTTAAAGGAGACTTATACCATGGTCTGGATGAATCCTCGATTCTGATTGGCTGCTGGGTGTCCATTAAAAAGTGATAATGGACACCTATAAAGATGTTCCGGTAAAATTGCCTGATTACGTTCTAAATATTACTGCGCTGGCTCAAACGCTTGTTGGTAACCACGGCAACGGACACTCGGACCATAACAACTTTTTTTCAGCGCATCACGGCACTGGAGTCTGTAAACACACCAGCGGTAAGAAGCACTGGACCTCTGAAAAACTTAGTGTCACGTAACATTTGAGCTGTCACCTCACCTCCCTTCACTGATCAACTACCAGGCTGTAGCAGAGTCACTATGGCAACACGCTGCGGTCACAGCGGGTCCCTCTTTTTTTTCTTTTATTGTCGGCGAGAGTTATTAAATAGTCCGCTCAGCAGCTCAAAGACGTATGATTTTAACGGTAAAAACAACATTACATTACAAGTAATTGATTTAATATGTATTTATTTTGTAAGTGACCATGGCGGGATAATGCCCTTCAAGGTGTCCGATTATCAGAAATTAATGGACGACGCAGAGGCGTGAACCGTTGGGCATTAGAATTAAAATTATCAGAATTAAAAAGTCAAACCATTATCCCTACACCTCGTCGAGCATTATCCCTTACGTATTCTGCCCCGTTTCCACAGATTAAAACAGTTCCCATGTGTCTTCAAGACGTGTCTGTGTCCAGGGTATGAAATTAAAGGGACAACGAGGAGTTTAAAATTCCGCGACAATAAAAAAGTCTGATATTAATGTGGATGAATCTACGTTACCACTTGTTAATGGCTCCATTTTAGATAAATCTATGGTTTTGTCTCTATGGTTATTGTGTTATTATTAGTGGTGGTGGAAATGCTGGGCGAGCCGACCAGCGTTTCTTTACTTTCAGTTTCGTGGCGAGTCATGAGAATAACGCCGCCGAATCTCCGTTTATGGTGGGAACTACGACGGTATGTGATCGTCTTCCAACCTCTGACTTTAATTCTTGATGAATGAAAACATGAGTCTGTCTTGCGCCGGTCAAAGAATTTCACGGTGCGGAGGCTCATAAATGTAGTGTGAAAACACTTCGCTTTAACAAAACTCCTTGTTGTCCCTTTAAGAAAATATTTTGGGGGAAATCACATTACATTTACTCTTCGTAATCAGTGCAATCTTGTTGGTTTACATTACATTCAGCCTGCATCAGGAAAATAATGAGACGCAACGGTAAATTAATAAAAATAAAATTTTAGTTTAATGTCGTATAAAAATGTACAAATATAAATATGAATTTGTTTCTAAAACCTGGGGGGCAGTTTTGTCCCCTGGAGCCAGGGTTTTGCGGAAACTGGGGGTGAAATGGCCCGTGAGCCTCGATAATTTCCGACGTTGTCTGTGACGGGCTTCGGTGTCTGTCCCTTTAAATGCAAATGAGCCACTGCTCACTAGGCCCCGCCCCCTTTACCTGTACTCACCAGTAGAGTTGGGATTATGCACATTTGAACCTAATTACATATTTCTAGACAGCCCAGGCAACAGCTGGTGAAACCACATGGATTTCAACCTCGGGGGCCTGAACATCACTGATATATTTGTCTAATCTCACATTTTGGGGCCAGAAGGCAAAACAAACACCCAGTCAGATATCTGTTACAGAGCTTTAAAAAATGTGCATAACATGTCTCATTTAAGGTCTGCCCACTACAAGTCAGGATCTAAAGTTATCAAGATAACCTCAGGTTTAACCGAGGTGAACTTCAGAGGATCTAAACTACTGACCAATCACATCACTGGAAACACTGAGTCATCATCATCCTATCATCCTGACGTGATCAATGATGTTGATCAGTAGATACTGAGTTCATCACTGAATAAATATATAGTTAGTACTAAAGCTACAATTCTTTACCTGATGAAGATCTGACTCCAGTTTCTTTGTGCAGCAGAATCAGTAAAGAGACTGAACTCTAACAAACTTATTGATCACTCAGGATCTTATTGATGATTTATCACTATCAGACTGTAATATAATTAAATCAGTGTGATGTTTTATGTAATCAGAGATGAATTAGTTTTATATCTGACCTCGTTGACGCTGCAGTTCCTGACCTCACCTGCAGGTGTCAGCGTTTACTCTCTGATCAAGTTTCTCATCAATCAATCTATCAAATGTTATTTATACAGCAGCTTTCAGAGCAAATAAATGCTGTTCAAGTGTTTTGAGGAGGTGAAACAGCAATAAAATGTAGCAATAGTGAAAAAAAAAATAAAAAAAAATATGATCAAATATATTTAAAACAAAACAATGACATTTAATAAAACAGAATAAAATGCAGGATAGAAATATAGAACAAAATATAAAAACACTCAAAAGAAAGATACCAAGAAGAAAGTAATAAAATAGAAGACTGTAAAACTGTTTATAGAATAGAATAAAATAACTATGAGACTATGACATAAGATTGTAGATTTGGACGAAGACAGAGCAGCAGAACAAGAGAGAAAACAAGTTGTAAGAATTTCACTCCAGGGCTTAAAGGTCCAGTCTGTAAAATGGAGGTAAAACCATCACATCCAGCGTTCAGATTCCAGATTTCACATTAGGATTTTCCCTTCAGGCTGCCGTACAAACATGGCCACACTCTCTAAAGCAACACCCTTGATATACTGTATGTAGATATAAAAGAAGAATTATGAGGCTACGAAAACCAAACAGGTTTTATTGTGTGTATCATTCCGCCAAAAGAGTGCCATTTGCTCATTGTAACTCTTAAAAATTAAACTTCATTTTTCATTCCATTTCAGTACAGAATTTTTTAATATACACATTAACTCATTCAAAATGAGTAGTGGTCAATCTCAGGCTACTTTATTTAATTTATTGCTGCTTTTATCATTGCATTTTTGAAGAATGAGTAACAGCAATGAGTTTTTAGCATAAAATCAGCCATTGTGTGAAATCTAGCCAAATAGCATCTATACTAATAGCTTGAGCAAACAGAGCACATTCTTAGGATTTAACAGAATATTTTACTTTTGATATCAACAAACACTGTCTAGAGATAATTTAGGTATAACAGGAATGAGTTTTGAGAGTGACCGTCCCTGACATAGCTACAATATCATTACATTTCAGGAAAAATAAATTACAGAATTTAATTTTGGTCTTGACCTGACTTTCAAAAGACCCAAATGATGTCACTTCCAGCAGAACATGTCACTGGTGAGTGTAGAATGTGTTTGGGTCAAACAGCACTGAGTGAAAACCTGGGGACGGGACTAAAATGTGAATTTTAACCAAAATATAATTAAGTTTTAATTAAATAAATGTTATATAAGTGTAGATATAATATGAAGTCACACTAATACGCAAAAAAAAAGAGATTTTAAAGGGATTTTAGTCATAATGCATTGTGGTAAACTATAGCGTTTGGCTCTGGGGACATGCAACAAAGGCTATGTTTCAGTGTTTTGAAAGCCTTTTTATAGTAATTAAAAATGATATATCTTTAATTTCTACAGTGATTCATGTGTATGGTGCTCTGTTCATTAATTAAATGCAGTTTATATTATATTATTACATGTTTTTTATACATTTAATATGCTGGGGACAGAAATGGCACTCTTTTGGTGGAATCGCCCATGTAGCGATTATACACTATATACACACTATATACACTATACACATATATTCATGGGGAGTAGATTCAGATTTTAACAATAAACCTGGACAAATCATTTCTACACACTGGACCTTTAATAAAGTAAAGTCATTCTGATCTTTGGTCTTGCACCGAGTTCTGCGACTCCAGAACCAGAACCAGTGTGTCAGACTGAAAGCAGCCAGACTGAACCGGTTGAGCTGCTCCTGGTCCACTAGAGGGCGTCCACCGCTCACACACCGACCCCGGCCCCCCGCCCCCCCCCCCCCGGCCTCGTGGCTCCGCCCACTGAGCTTCACGTTTCAGCTCAGAGACAAAACACAACTGATGTGACACAGAGGAGGAGGAATGAGACTCAGAGCTGCAGCTGTGTGAGGGGGAGGGAGGAGGGGAATAAGAGTTTAGAGCTGCTACTAACCATTATTGTAATTATCAATTAATGTGTTGATTATTTAAACCAGTAATCAATTAGTTGTTTGGTCAATAAAATGTTAAAAATGTTGAAAAACATCAGTCAGTGTTTCTCAAACCACCAGACGACATCGTCCTCAAATGTCTTTGTTTTGTCCACAAACCAAAGAGAGACTCAGTTTATTGTCATAAAGGAACAAAGAAACCAGAAGTATTCGCATTTAAAGGGACAACCAGGAGTTTCTCCATCGGCAGAACGAAAACGAAAAACCTTGTTAATGGTCCATTTTAGATAAATATCTGGTTTTGTCTCTATGGTTATTTTGTTATTATTAGTGGTGGTGGAAATGCTGGTCGAGCCGACCAGCGTTTCTTTACTTTCGGTTTCGTGGCGAGTCATGAGAATAACGCCGCCGAATCTCCGTTTATGGTGGGAACTACGGGGTCAGCCCTGTGTTCCCTCAGGTTTATGTTGCCTCATTTCTAAGATTTTTCTTATTTCTAAGAATTTTCTCAAAATGAAACTAAATCAAGTCATTTTTATTTTAAAGGGTTGATTCGGAGTAATTTCAAACTAGGGTCCTTTACACCATGACCTACAAACTTTCTAATGCTTTGTTTACTACTACTAACACTATTTGTACTACTGTAGAAGTTTGTTGTCTAAATTGCACTAACTCATGGAGGTGGGTTTAATTTTGGTATAAGGGTTCGTCACTCAACCCTATGTTGGAGTAGCGGTGTTGGAAGGGGTCAGCCTTGTGTTCCCATGGGCCCTGTGTTCCCAGATTTAGCTAAAAGCTACATTACATCTGTAGTCAACTGCTGCTGGATAACAGGTTGGGTGTAACTGACGACCAAATTGGGAGAAATGGGGCTAAAATCTGATGCAAATTGATGATAAAGGAAATGTGGGAACATAGGGCCTAATTTGGGAAAGAAAAAAAAAAACCTTAGAAATGAGGGGACATAAGGCTGAGGGAACATAGGCACGCTCCCGGAACTACGACGGTATGTCATCGTCTTCCAACCTCTGACTTTAATTCTTGATGAATGAAAACATGAGTCTGTCTTGCGCCGGTCAAAGAATTTCACGGTGCGGAGGCTCATAAATGTAGTGTGGAAACACTTTGCTTTAACAAAACTCCTGGTTGTCCCTTTAAGAAGCTGGAATCAGAGAAAATCAAACCGTAGATTATCAGAATAGTTGACGATTAATGTAAGAATTGATTATTGTGTGATGAATCGATGAATTGTGTGTGTGTGTGTGTGTGTGTGTGTTCAGGCCATCCAGAGCCCCAGTGTGGAGGGGGTCCAGGAGAGGGCCTGGTCCGCCGTCGTGCCTCTGGTCGCCAAACTGAAAACCTTCTACGAGTTCTCCCAGAAACTCGGTAAGAGCCTGAACGCATCACTAACCCCTCAACCCCACCCACACAGACACACACACACACACACACACACATAAAAACATGACAGGTGTCAGCGTTTACTCTCTGATCAAGTTTCTCATCAATCAGTCAATCATATTTTATTTATATAGCACCTTTCAGAGCAAATAAATGCTGTTCAAGTGCTTTACATCTTATATATAAGAAGTGAAACAAGAAGAATGACATGGAGACTAATGCACCAAGATTAAAAACAGCAATAAAATATAGTAATAGTGAAAAATAAAATAAAAACACAATAAAATATGATAAATATATATATAAAAAAAACAGATATCAAAGAAAGATATCAAGACAAAAACATGATTTTTCAGCCTGTTGTTACAGAAAGAATAAAAATACAGAGTGTCCATTAGAGCAGCTGATTCAGCGGCCGATCACTTCCTGTCCGCTGCAATGCATCATGGGTGTTGAGACGAGTGTCAGTGAGTCATTGTGACACGAAGGAAAGTTAAAAACAGCTGGATTCTCTGTGGAGTTCTGCTTCTTCTGTGTGTGTGTGTGTGTGTGTGTGTGTGTGTGTGTGTGTGTGTTCGGGGTGTGTGTGTGTGTGTGTGTGTGTGTGTGTGTGAGTCACACCCACGGTTGCAGCTGAGCAGCCAAACTACACCAACTAACTTCCTGTTGTTGTGAGCTGGAGGGAATTCACCGCTCAGCAGAGAGTTACCGTAGCTACTGACATAATAACCCTCGCTCTAGTTCTGGTTCTGGTTCTGGTTCTGTCCGATCCACATCTCCTTCCTGGTCTCAACATGATGTCACTCTTTAAAGGGATAGTTCACCCAAAATTGAAAGTTACAGGGGGTCTCGGCGTAGCAGTGCATGTCCATATGACGGTTGCAAATGGATACCAACTGTCTTCGTAACAAAAAGACACACCAAAAAACATCCAAATACCTCCATGCTGCTCGTATGTAATGTCCGTCTTGTATTGAAGCCACGAAATGCGAAATTGTCCCCAAAAAAATGAAATAAGTCTATATTTCAAGCTTGTTTTGTAGCGGAAGCTTCTCGAAGCTCCTCTTCCCGGTTCGTCAAATTTGGACGGACTGGGAAGAGGACAGACCCTGGTTCGTCCAATTTGGAGCTTCCGCTACAAAACAAGCTTGAAACATAGACTTATTTCATTTTTTTCGGGACAATTTCGCATTTTGGGGCAATGATGAATCAAAACGGGATGTGTGGGCTTGTAACAGTGGCTGCATTCAGTTGTAGGGAGACCAAACAACAACATTATCTGAGTTTTGGTATGAATAAGACATATACGACCAGGCAGTCCTTCTGTTCAGTTCTGTGTGAGAGAACGGTTCAGGACCAGAACAACATGATGTCACTCTTTAAGATGCTGATGCAGTTTGATGATGTGATGTACCGGCACAATGTGAGCTCATAATCCTGACCTCTCCAGCTCTGGTGTCTCTACCCCTCCTCTCCTCCATGTGCATCATCTGTTTCCAACGAAGCCGGTGAGAAATCAATCCATGGAGCGGTGGATAAGGTTATTTATTACACGGCTCTATTGAATGCTGCTCTCTGATTGGTCCAGCGCTGCGTTCTGCGGTCATCAAGTATAACAGACCGTTGCTAGGGACGCCGCTCTGATCAGCGCAGCACAGAAAAGAGAAACTATGCAGGATATTTACCTTATGTTTAATTTTTACCGTCATTAAACAGCTTCGGACTAACTGTGATGTTAGATAAACGACTTGTAACTTGTTACAAGGAGAGTGGAGGCTCCTTCACATCGTGGCTGGAAACCAAACCTGCGATCAGAGCCTCTGACCCGGTGTCACAGCTCTCCTCTCGTCTCGGTGGCACCGCGACTCCACGACACAAACGCACCCCGTAAACAGTAAAGTTAATCTCTTGTTTATGACAGATACGACTACACACAATACACACATCATAATAACACGTGTATGGTAATCCATCGATCCACTGATTGATTATCAAAGGCTTCAAATGCACGACCGGGAGGAGGCTCAGTGAAACAGCGGACGTGACCAGACATGCAGAAATGATGCAATTTTCAGCCAAGAGACGCTCGGTGGAAGGCAGAGAGCCTCCGTTCTCCCTGGAACTAGTTACTAGTCACTGATTTAACCAGAACTAGGACTCTGGAGCTGGAGACAAGGGACACATGGAGCTGAGTTAAGGTGGAAATCCTACAGAGTTAAGGTGGAAATCGAGTTCACCTTAAAGTCGTCACAGTAGAGTTGTCACGCCAACGCTCGCTGAAAAGTGAAACAGTGCATGGTTTTTGTATCTGTGAAAACAGCCTGAAAGTGAATGAATGAGAACAACAGTTGTGTTGTTTAATACTTGAAGGACTCAGTCACGACTCTGTGACTTCCTGTTTGTGTTGAGTCATAATAATTCACCATTTTAACTCTGTTGTTAACTTCATGTTGCTGCAGTTTGATGTGAAACTGTTCTTTGATAGACCAGTCAGGGACGGTGCTAAGGGGGGGGGCTTGACCGATACGAAAATAATTCATTTTCATGGCTTAAATTTTTAATTAACTATGCAAGTCTGGTGCTTTTGCATTTGTTTAAAAGGAAGCCGGCAAAAAAATCAATACATGTAGGGTGGATAAAGTTATATAACACATAATGGACTTCTCTGGTGCTCCTTCAAGTCCTGGCTCACGAGTTCCTCTCTCAGATTCATTTTTCACATCTCCCTCTTCTTCCTTGTCCCTCTGGAAGGCTGGGTCTTGAGTCTTCATTTTCTACCTGCACTCTTTTTCGTGATCACAAAACGATCCATTGCAACGGACTGTAAGTTAGCTAGCCTCCGCCTAACGCACAAACATAAAAAAAGACTCCCCCCTCCCCTCAGCTCCTGTCCCCTCACACACAACACACACACAGGTTGTAGGGTACACCAGTCAATGGAGTAGGCACAGGGGATTGGATTGGAACAGAATGGCTACTTGTGAAGTTTTAAATGTTTTTTAACCTGAAAAAAAGTTATGTATTTTAAAATATAAAATGAAATACTTGAGGGGCTTAACTAGGGGTGGGAGAAAAAATCGATTCACATAAATATCGCAATATCTTTTTTGACGATTTTTAAATCGATTTTTTTTTTCAAAAATCGACTTTTTTTTTTTTTTTGGAAAAAAAATTTGGGGGGAATTTTTATTATTATTATTTTTTAATATTGTGCAATGTGCATTTGTTAGCCTTTTTTACATACAGAGAGTACAGGTTTTGAAAAGGGTTTAAGTTCACTTTATAATGGAGTATGTTAATTTATAGGCTCCTACAGTATTTGTGTGCAGATAAATGTTAAAAATGCTAAAGACTAAAAATCGAGAGAATCAGCAATATCGTAGAATCGCAATTTAAATCGAATCGCCATCCAAAAAATCGTAGAAGAATCAAATCGGGAGAAAAGCATATCGTCCCAGCCCTAGGCTTAACTGGGGCTACACATATTTTTCACGGGGCTATAGCAGCCCCTAGCCCCGGTGTAGAGCCGTCCCTGAGACCAGTGTGCTTTTGTTTTTTCATTTTTATCGTGGTGTTGAATGAGTATCGAGAATCGTGGTGGAAATTCACAAATTCTGGTGTTTGTATCAACTCGTGACATTCTGGTATCGTGACAAGTCTAGTCCAGAGTGAGAAGGTCTGAAGGTCTGAAGGTCTGGATGTGACATCACGTTGTCTCTGTCTCTGTCTCCGTCAGAGTCCAGTCTTCAGTGTCTCCTCGACGTCCTCACCAGCTCTGGTTCCACTCCCACTCAGCATCTGGAGCAGAAACAGGCTCTGGCTCGTCAGTTCGCCCACATCATGCACTTCACGCTGCGATTCGACGAGCTCAAGGTCTGACTCTAAGCCCCGCCCCCTCCTCTTCTTCATCCTCATCCTCTTCCTCCTCCTCCTCCTCCTCATGTGTCCACTCTGTCTTCCAGATGACCAACCCGGCCATCCAGAACGACTTCAGCTACTACCGCCGCACCATCAGCCGCATGCGCATCAACAACCTGTCTGTAAGAGACGCACACACACACACACACACACACACACACACACACACACACACACACACACACACACAAATAGAAACAGGTCGGTTTAATTCAGTACCTGAGGAGGGAAGACTATGCACATTATGTAATCTAAATGTAATCAAGGATGAACTGCATTTTGTGTTTCATTGTCCGTTATATGACGAAGTCAGAACAGGCAGTTTTTGTTTCAGAAAATGCAAAATGTGAAACCTGAGTTGTTTTGGGTTGATGATGATGAGGTAAAGTTGGAATGGTTCTTCAGAAAATAAGTCTTTACTATAGCTACTTTCATAAAAAGGGCCTGGTCAAAAAGAAAAAGTGAATTATTTATGTGAATTCCATGTGGTTTTTGTTTCTGTTTTTGTTTTGTTTTGTCTGTGCTCTGATGATTTTGTTTGTTGTCTAAATATGAAATGTGTCTTGTAAGCTCTTACTGTGCGTTCACACCAAAAGCTTCCAAAGCGTCAAAACACCGGAAGTCAATTCATTTTCAATGAGAGCCCGGCGACACTGAGCGTCCAAAGCGTCAACAGGCGTCGCCGCGCTTCCAAAGCATCCAAAGCTTCCAAAGCGTCCAAAGTGTCCAAAGCTTCCAAAGCTTCCAAAGTGTCCAAAGCTTCCAAAGCTTCCAAAGCGTCCAAAGCGTCCAAAGTGTCCAAAGCTTCCAAAGTGTCCAAAGCTTCCAAAGCTTCCAAAGCATCCAAAGCTTCCAAAGCGTCCAAAGTGTCCAAAGCTTCCAAAGCGTCCAAAGCGTCCAAAGCGTCCAAAGTGTCCAAAGTGTCCAAAGCTTCCAAAGCTTCCAAAGTGTCCAAAGCTTCCAAAGCTTCCAAAGTGTCCAAAGTGTCCAAAGTGTCCAAAGCTTCCAAAGCTTCCAAAGTGTCCAAAGCTTCCAAAGCTTCCAAAGTGTCCAAAGCTTCCAAAGCTTCCAAAGCTTCCAAAGTGTCCAAAGTGTCCAAAGCTTCCAAAGTGTCCAAAGCTTCCAAAGTGTCCAAAGCTTCCAAAGCGTCCAAAGCGTCCAAAGTTTCCAAAGCTTCCAAAGCTTCCAAAGTTTCCAAAGCTTCCAAAGCTTCCAAAGTGTCCAAAGTGTCCAAAGTGTCCAAAGCGTCCAAAGTTTCCAAAGCTTCCAAAGCTTCCAAAGTGTCCAAAGTGTCCAAAGCTTCCAAAGTGTCCAAAGCTTCCAAAGCGTCCAAAGCGTCCAAAGTTTCCAAAGCTTCCAAAGCTTCCAAAGTGTCCAAAGTGTCCAAAGCTTCCAAAGTGTCCAAAGCTTCCAAAGCGTCCAAAGCTTCCAAAGTGTCCAAAGCGTCACCAGACGAGAAGTTGAGCCCTGGTTAACTTTAGGACAATTAGCTATGACGCGGTTCGGCGGCATCCGGCGGCAACCTGTCAGAATAGAGATGTCCGTCGGCTGCCTTTTTTTTCTTCTTTTTTTTGTATTTCGGCTCAGCGCGATCGAACTTTGACGTCAGTCACGTGACGAGCGACCAAAGCGGCTGAAAATATTTGCCGTTTTGGGAGCTGTCTTGTCTGACGCCCACCCTCGAGCGTTTTTGTCGCTCTGGAAGCTTTTGGTGTGAACGCACAGTAATAGGTTGGCGCCTTAATTGGTACATGACACTTAAATAAATATAAATTCATTCATTCATTCACACACACATGCTTTTTTTTTTCAGGCCGACGCGGGGAATGAGGTCAACAACGAGCTGGCCAATCGGATGTCTCTGTTTTACGCCAGCGCCACGCCGATGCTGAAGACGCTAAGTGACGCCACGTCGAAGTTCGTCTCAGACGTGAGTCCAGACGTCAAAAACGTTCATCTCGCGCTCTGGTTCTGTTTTATTTACATCTGTTATAAAGTAGATGTAGATGTTCGTACTCACATCGGTGCTGTAATGCAGATTTCAGCCTCCAGGTGTCAGTGTCAGGACTGAACTACGGTGGCTCTAAGGGGTCAACTCACTGCAGCTGAAGACAACAGATGCACAAAGACACAAAGTCAGAAAACACAAGTGTTTCTGGGGGACACATAAACCTCAATGTGTCCCCCAAAAAACCCTTCCTCTTCCTCTTCCTCTTCCTCTGTCAGTCTGACGAAGCAGTTTTCTGACTTCGTAGCAGCGAGTTGACCCCTCAGAGCCACCATACTGAAGTATTAAAGGGATAGTTCAACATTTTGGCAAATTGGCCGTTGAATCTCCATAATCCCTATAGTCACAGCAGTAGGTTCGTTACCTTTATTTGTCGGTGCAAGCTATTTTTAGAACGGCGGAGCAGAGCCGTGAGCTGCTCAGAGCTACGCTACGGAGGCTCATGGGATTTCTTGGTTTCCCTCATCAAACTCATCAAATACACAATCCAGAGTTGTTTTAGAGGGAAATTCATGCAAAACGTTGCCTTCAGGGACAGTTTTTCATCAAGCAGTCTCTGTCTTTCCTTCTAAAACAACTCTGTCTGGTAACGTTTTGTTATTATCTCATAGTGTGGTGAATGTGCAGCTCACAACTTGTCCACCAGAGCGTTGTGGAGTTGTTGGATTGTGTATTTGATGAGTTTGATGAGGGAAACCAAGAAATCCCATGAGCCTCCGTAGCGTAGCTCTGAGCAGCTCACGGCTCTGCTCCGCCGTTCTATAAACAGCTTGCACCGACAATTAAAGGTACTGAACCTACTGCTATGACTATAGGGATTATGGCAATGGGCCAATTTGACAAAATGTTGAACTATCCCTTTAACATAGTGATTATTGGTTATTTAACGATAACGACTGAGGCTGATTCTCTCACGTCGTCGTTGTTTCTGCAGAACTCCGACGTCCCGGTGGAAAACACCACAGACTGTCTGAGCACGATGGCCTGCGTCTGCAAAGTGATGCTGGAAACACCGTGAGTCCTGACGAGTCCCTGAATGCATCATCATCATCATCATCATCATCATCATCAGAGCCGGTAGCACCCTGACTCTGTGTGTGTGTGTGTGTGTGTGCAGGGAGTATCGCAGTCGTTTTGCCAGCGAGGAGACAGTTCTGTTCTGTCTCCGTGTGATGGTCGGCGTCATCATCCTGTACGACCACGTCCACCCGGCCGGGGCCTTCGTCAAGACCTCCAATATAGACGTATGTTAACCACACACACAATCGGAACGGATCACGGATCAACTGTGATCCGTTTGGCACCACTACTTCGATATTCAATATTTCGATTTACCTTCTTAAAGGGATAGTAGCATTTTTTTTAAAGTGGGGTTGTAGCTCCGTTTCAAGGGCAAGGGTTAAGGGCTAGGGGTAGGGATGAAAAATAGAATTGGAATTGGGCCTTAGTCAGATTCTCCTATCACCATAATCCCTCCCCTAGTCATAAGAAGCATTAGAAATTTGAATCTTATTTGGGGAAAGATTGACAGCCCTAGTCTGGTTCTGGTTCTGGTCCTGAGGTTGTGTGTCTGTGTGTGGCAGATGAAGGGCTGTATCCGGGTGCTGAAGGAGCAGCCTCCCAGCAGCGTGGAGGGACTCCTCAACGCTCTCAGGTGAGTTCACCTCAACACAACATGACGCTCCTGAATTTATTTATTTAACCTTTATTTTACCAGTCAAATTGCTTGAGATAAAAAAAATCTCTTTTACAAGCAAGGAGAGCCTTCATCACTGACTCCTCCTCCTCCTCCTCCTCTCTGCAGGTACACGACCAAACACCTGAACGACGAGACGACCCCGAAGCAAATCAAAAACATGCTGCAGCCAAATTAAGTCGACGCTCGTTGTTGTTGTTGTTGTTATTGTTGTTGTTGAAACTACTGAACAAAACCTTCAGCTCCAGTTTCTGTTGAACCTCAAGTTGTTTTTATTCTCATTTCAAAAGAGGAGGAGGAGGAGGAAGAAGAGAAGGAGGATAGAGAAGAGAAGATAGAGAGCGGTGTTTGCTAAGCCCTGCTAACACGGAGCTAACGCTAACACGGCCACACACAGACAAAGACACAAAGACACAGACATACACACACATGAATAAAGGTTCCAAAACGCGAAGGTGTGTGTGTGTGTCATGATGTATTACATTATCTTATAAAAGATCCATGGTGTGTGTGTGTTCATGTTAGCATTAGCTCCGTGTTAGCCACAAGTCGAACTTCATCAGTACACACATTTCATGTTTCCATGGTTTCCTCCGACTTTCCGAACTCAAACCAATCACGATTTGTGACATGCATGACGTCATCTGCGTTCTTATACGGTTCTTACTACGGTTTTCAGTTCTGCTTTAATCCTGCTGTGAATCAGCTCTTTAACCCTTTCACGGCCGAGTTTAAGTTCCTCCTCCTCCTCCTCTTCCTCCTCCTCCTCCTCCTCCTCCTCCTCCTCCTCCTCTGCTAGCTGGTTAGCAGCGTAGCAGCTCCAAATCAGGTGACTGAAACTTTTTATCCATTGTTGTTGTTGTTGTTGTTGTTTCCATGCAGCTGTACTCTGCTTCAGTGTCGCTCCCCTCGCTCAGGTCGGCGGCCACGGCCCAAGGCACCAGCACCAAATCTCCCATAATGCATTTCAAATGAACACATTTGACTGGTCACATGGTCCTGTAATTACGACGGAGTATTAGGGCCACAGTGACAAATAAAAAAATCACAAACTTCGAGAATAAATCAGTTTATTCTCGTAAATTTACGACATTATTCTCGAAAATTTACGACTTTATTCTCGTAAATTTACGACTTTATCCTCATAGATAATTTACAACTTTATTCTCATGAATTTACGACTTTATTCTTGTAATGTTATGACTTTTTTCTTGTAGGAAATGTACGACTTTATTCTCATAAATTTATGACTTTATTCTCGTAATGTTATGACTTTTTTCTCATAGATAATTTACAACTTTATTCTCGTAAATTTACGACTTTATTCTCATGAATTTACGACTTTATTCTTGTAATGTTATGACTTTTTTCTTGTAGGAAATGTACGACTTTATTCTCGTAAATTTATGACTTTATTCTCGAAGTCTGTGTTTTTTTTTTCTCTCAATGTGGCTCTAATACTCCGTCGTAAGTAATAATAATAATAATAATTAAAGCCGCAAGCGGCGATGGCGGGCCCTCGCTCGCCCATGCCACCGCGGGGCCTGAGGCACGCCGGGGCCGTGGCGCGGAGCAGAAATGGAGAAAAAACCCGGAAGGAGGCAAAAAACGCAATGTTTCGTTCATCCACCAGGGGGCAGTCACCGCATGTGGTCTGGTGCGTTCAGGGGCCGCCCCTCATCACTCGTGTGAAGTTTGGAGTGAATCGGACAAAGCATGAGTGAGTTATGAGCAGTTGAAGGTTCGTCCACTAGGGGGCAGTAATGCAATGCGTGCAGGTGTGTTCAGGGTCAGTCCCTCATCACACATGTGAAGTTTGGAGTGAATCGGACAAAGCATGAAGGAATTATGAGCAGTTAAAGGTTCGTCCACCAGGGGGCAGTAATGGGATGCGTGCAGGTGTGTTCAGGGTCAGTCCCTCATCACACATGTGAAGTTTCGTGGAAATCGGACAATGTTGATGTAAAATATGCCACTTCCTGTTTCCACTAGGGGGCGAATGAGTGAGATCGCCTATGAGTACATAGAAACGTTGAGGTTGTGACCCTGGACCTGTGTACCAATTTTCATGTTGATAGGAGTTCAATAAAGCCATCCAAAGGGCAAACGTATTGTCATGGCGAGGAATTGTCGCCGCGCCCCCACACGGACGCCATTACTCGTAGCTTCACAGCGTTCATGATGGAGCTTCACCAACTGGTTCTGCATGTATTAGAAGTGGAATGAAGTTGATGGGGCAAAGAATGTACATTTTCCAAATTTTAGTACACTTCCTGTTACCACCGGGGGGCGCTATAAGTTACGTGGGAAGTTAATATATCGGGACGTTCAGGGCGGAGCCATCATCATGTCCAGCAAGTTTGAAGTTGATTGGATGAAGTATGTGGGCGTGAGAGCCACTCGTATGGACATGGCGAGCACGCCAAAGTGAATTGAGCGCTGGCAGCCACGCCCTTTGACCTACGGACTCACGGAGCACAAGATAAGCTCAGCGAGGTCTGGAGATGTGGTATACCTAATTTGAACTTGATCGGGCGAACGCTCTGGGAGGAGTTAATTTTAGGCGGGAAAAATCTACACCAAAATGGCCGACTTCCTGTTGGGTTTAGGGCGTGGCTCCAATTCAATTTTTTGTATGTTTGGGTATGATACACGTGTGTGTCGAGTTTTGTATGTGTTCGACAAAGTAAGCGAAATTTGTCTATGAAGAATTTCGGAAAAACTTCAAGGGGGCGCTATTGAGGCATTTAGCCACGCCCATAGGAAACGACTCTATCTGCTGAAAGAGCTCGCCATTCTTGACCCGTGTATGAAATTTCGTGAGGACACGACTTCGTTAAAGCCACGAAAAAGGCAAACGTAATTGTACGATAAAAAATCGTCAGTCGCCGCGGCGGCACACGGACGCCGTTCGTCGTATCTTCACAGCGTTCATAATGTAGCTTCAGCAACTGGTTCTGCATGTATTAGAAGTGGAATGAAGTTGATCGGGTGAAGTAGAGATTTTTAATGAATTTTTGCGTACTTCCTGTTACCACCGGGGGGCGCTATGAGCCAGGCAGGAAGTCGATACATCAAAACGTTCAGGGCGGAGCCAACGTCATGTCCTTTGAATTTCAAGTGGCTACGACGAAGTATGTGCGCGTAATAGGCAAACGTAATTTTACGACAAAAAATCGTCAGTCGCCGCGGCGGCACACGGACGCCGTTCGTCGTATCTTCAAAGCGTTCATAATGTAGCTTCAGCAACTGGTTCAGCATGTACTAGAAGTGGAACAAAGTCGATTTAGTGAACTACGTATTTTTAACGAATTTTTGTACGTTTCCTGTTACCACCGGGGGGCGCTATGAGCGACGTAGGCAAATAATATGTCGGATCGTTCAGGGTCTCGCCATAGATTTTTGCACCAAGTTTGAAGCGTCTACGATCAAGTATGAGGGCATGAGAGCCGTTCGTATTTACATGGCGAGCACCGAAACAGTCGCCAAACTTCGGGGCACGCCAGAGGCCAAGCGCTTTGAGCTACAGACCTGCGGAGCACAAGATAAGCTCAGCTAGGTCTGACGATGTTCTGAACCCAATTTGGAGCCGATCGGGCGTAACCCCTCGGACGAGTTCGTTTTGCGTAAACGAACTTTGAACCAAAATGGCCGACTTCCTGTTGGGTTTCGGGCTTCGCTATAGGAGGATTTTTTGTTCATCTCGCATTGATAAATATGTGTGCCGATTTTGGTCCGCTTTCGTTAACATCATTTTTTTCCCTATGGGTTTTTGGCAAAATTGTAGGGGGCGCTATTTAGCCATTTCGCGTCAACCATGTGCGACCACTCAAAAATATCGTTTTTCGGATCCGGCCGGACACCCATGCAAAAGTAGACGCATTTTCGCCTTTGGGAAAGGGGTCAAAATGGCGTTTTAAGGGTGTGGGAATAATAATAATAATAATAATAATAATAAACAGCGCGATTTCAATAGGGCTTTCGCTGGGCGACTTGCAGTCGCCGCTCGGGCCCTAATAATAATAATAATGATAATAATAATAACTTGCACCTTTAAATTCACTTTAAGTTCACAAAGTGCTTTGACAATCGAAGCTGCAGCAGCAACAGACTGAAACTGTTTTTATGTTCTCAAGACGAGATTTTAAAACAAAAAAAAAAAGAAAAGAAAATCTCGTCTCTTGATAAATAGTTTTATTTTCTTACTGAAAGTGTTTTTATCTGCAGACTGAATGAGAGGATGAAGTGTGTGGAGCTACATAACGAGAGGGGGCGGGGCTTAGCGAGGTGCAGCAGACGCACTGTGACGGTACCGAGAGGAGGCGGAGCTCTTTGTTCTGTGGCATTAAGTGTTCATGATGTTTGTTTGTGTTGGCCAAATAAAGTTTTTTTTAAATTTTTAAGAAACGTCTGAGTCTGTGATTTGATTTAAACCGATCCGATCATGGATTCTTATTGATTATTTCATCATTTTTTATCAATTACTTTATTGATTTATAATTACCCAGGGGGCAAAATCCCAGTTTTTTGGAAAACAGACATACGGAGCGTTGTAAAAGGTTTGACAGCAGAAATGATCTCTAGGAACTTCATGGATTAAAACCTGGGTGGACAACCCGGTCAACTAGCTGCTGGAAAGCTACAGGGGCCAAAACCCCTTTCTGGGGTCGTTTTGCTGGCGAAATGATGTAAATGCAAATATTTAGGTACTACAATGGCATAAATAGTCATACAATTATAACATTTGGCAGAGAGTATCTTGACACATAGGGGGAGGCATGAAAAAAAGATTCTGGGGTTTGTTGCAACTCGATTTTAAGATATCACCCTCAACATCCCAAAAAAAGTACTGTTCGCCTGACAAATTCTCATGAAAATTATGATTTTTCAGCACTTTATGGAGAATATTTATGCCTAACAACTATACAGAAAATTTCCTTAATTCATAAGCTTCCATTTGAGTCCCAGATAGCCTTTCTACTGGCTACTGGAAAGCTACAGGCTGTCTCCAAACAATGCAACACCTATTGTGAAAAACTCCATGTTAACCCGATGAGTGAACAGATAGATAGAGAAGACCGTTGGCCGCAGCAAGTGGGGCTTTTGAGATAGAAAGGCTATCTTGGACTCAAATGAAAGCTTATGAATTAAGGAAGTTTTCTATATACATGTTAGGCATAGATATTCTCCATAAAGTGCTGAAAAATCATAATTTTCATGAGAATTTGTCAGGCGAACAGCACTTTTTTTTGTCTTTTTTGGGATGTTGAGGGTGATATCTTAAAATCAAGTTGCAACAAACCCCAGAATCTTTTTTTCATGCCTCCCCCTATGTGTCAGGATACTCTCTGCCAAATTATATAGTTGTATGACTATTTATGCCATTGTAGTACCTAAATATTTGCATTTACATCATTTCACCAGCAAAACTACCCAAGAAAGGGGTTTTGGCCCCTGTAGCTTTCCAGCAGCTAGTTGACCAGGTTGTCCACCCAGGTTTTAATCCTTCAAGTTCCTAGATATCATTTCTGCTGTCAAACCTTTTACAACGCTCCGTGTCTGTTTTTTTGCTTTGCCCCCGGGGTAAATTTAAATTCTAATTGTTTAGGTTTCTTGTTCTTCTGCCTCTTTTATGTTTCTGTCACTATATTGCGGTCGCCGGAAACACTTCCTGTTCTACCTGCAGTGTGTAAATGTGTATGTGTGTGTGTGAAGGTGTTTGGTTCAGTTTGAGCTCTCCAGGCCACCGTACAAGCTGCAGCAGTGTCTTACTTCCTGTGTTTTTGTGTTTTTTTCTTCTTTTCTTCTCCTTTGTTCGAGGTGAAGAAGAAACCGTTTCCTGTCTCAGACGTCATTGAACCGGCGTCTCGGTTCCTTCCTTGTATATTTGGCCTCAAATGCAGAACTTAAGTGATTAATCACCGTCTATGTTTTTGTTTCTCTCTTTTTTCTGAGTGAGGAACAGACTTTAGTATTTTTAAATCCTTCAGAGGACTCATCGTTTTACTTCTGCTTCTCCAGTCTGCACATTATCTGCTGCACGCGTCGCCTGGTGCTAATCGCTAACGTTGTGCACAACAACAACACAACACGTCTGAAACAGCAGAACCTCACACACAGGACTCATCAGGACTGTGGACTGGACCGGCTCAGGTGTAGACAGTCAGTGTTACTGATACACTGACAACAGAGTGAGAGGAAAGTTAGTCTGACAGACTAAACGGCCTGAACACGTCTTTTTACCAGGTGGATCAACCAGCTCCTCTGTCCTCACTCAAACCAGAATAACAGAGATTTCAGAGCCTAAATTTAAAGGGATAGTTCAACATTTTGTCAAATTGGCCCATTGCCATAATCCCTATAGTCATAGCAGTAGGTTTGTTACCTTTAATTGTCGGTCCAAGCTATTTTTAGAACGGCGGAGCAGAGCCGTGAGCTGCTCAGAGCTACGTTATGGAGGCTAAAGGAATATCTTGGTTTTCCTCATCAAACTCATCAAATACACAATCCAACAACTCCAAAAGGCTGTCGTGGACAAGTTGTGAGCTGCACATTCACCACGCTATGAGATAGTCTCTGTATTTACCCTGTATTTACCTCGAAAACGGCTCCATTTCGTAACGTTTCATTATTATCTCATAGCGTGGTGAATGTGCAGGTCACAACTTGTCCACGAAAGCGTTTTGGGATTATGTATTTGATGAGTTTGATGAGGGAAACCAAGAAATTCCTTTAGCCTCCATAGCGTAGCTCTGAGCAGCCTGACGCTCCACTCCTCCGTTCTAAAAATAGCTTGCACCGACAAATAAAGGTAACGAACCTACTGCTATGACTATAGCGATTATGGCAATGGGCCAATTTACCAAAATGTTGAACTATCCCTTTAAAGGGATAGTAGCATATTTTTAAAGTGGGGTTGTATGATCTACAAATAGCCCCTAAGTACTTTAATTGCAGTAGAAGACTCTCTGCACTCCTCCCGTTAGCAACGCCAGCCCATAATAGCCCTGCCCAGAGATTTACAACATACATTGTTGTGAATGGACCCAAAGAAACGGCCTATTTTCGTGGCCTAAAAGAGGTTTTACCTGAAAAAAAATACACAGTTCCATTGTTCGCTATAATATAATTTTTTCCAGCCCCTCAAAGTGCAGGAAAAACACAGTTTTTATTTGGACCTAACCAACTGCTGATCGGCGGGCGCTAACCCTGGGCGGAGGGATACGTGAGTTGGTTAGGTCCAAATAAAAACTGTGTTTTTCCTGAACTTTGAAGGGCTGGAAAAAATTATATTATAGTGAACAATGGAACTGTGTATTATTTTTTAGGTAAAACCTCTTTTAGGCCGTGAAAATAGGCCGTTTCTTTGGGTCCATTCACAACAATGTATGTTGTAAATCTCTGGGCAGGGCTATTATGGGCTGGCGTTGCTAACGGGAGGAGTGCAGAGAGTCTTCTACTGCAATTAAAGTACTTAGGGGCTATTTGGAGATCATACAACCCCACTTTTAAAAAAAATGCTACTATCCCTTTAACCTCTGTCTTGTGTTAGCTTTCTGCTACCATCTCTTGTGTTGGGGTCAGTTTTGACCCGTGTTTTAAAGAGGAACTATGCAAGTCTGGTCGCTTTTCCTCTGTGTCTCTAACCCTCCTCCTGGCCATGTGCATTTGTTTACAACAAAGCCGGCGAAAAATCACTACATGGGGCAAGGCAAGGCAATTTTATTTGTATGGCCCGTTTTTACAAACAGTTTGTCTCAAAGGGCTTTACATGGCATCGTAACAACATCCTCTGTCCTTAGACCCTCACATCCACTGAGGAAAAACTCCATAGAAAACCCTTTTAACAGGGAAAAATCTGAGAAACCTCAGGGTGAGCAACAGAGGGGGGATCCCTCACCCAGGACGGACAGACGGGACAGAGATGAGTGGTGGATAAAGTTTCATAACATATACAATGTTATGATGTGTATATTTGTGTAGTCTTATCTGTCATAAACGAGAGATTAAGGGTTACGGGGCGCGTAACACTGATGTTACCAGGTTGGTTTTCAGCCGTGAGACGCAGGTGAAGACAGAGTCATGTTGTTAACTCTCACAATTACTCTGGAGCTTTTTAATGAAGGTTAAAATGTAGCATAGCCCAATTTGTTTCTCATCTCTTGGTTACGTTGTTAGGCTTCCTTATCCATGATACGGTTGGTTTTGCACTTATGATTTCAATTTTAACTCTCATTATTGTTGTTATCGTCATAACCGTGTCAAAACCGACCCTGACAACAATGTGACGTCAAAATTTGAACCAGAGCATTTTAGAATTTTGTGAAAAAAAAAACATTTGGTTTTATATTGTTTCAATAGAGGTTCCAGACAAAGTTAAAAGCCTTGATGCAATAAACATACAGTATTTATGTGGTACTTTTATGCATTAAAAACCTAAAAACGGGTCAGCCCACACAAGAGGAAAGTTAAACAAGAACATAAACCAGACCCACCTGAGGCCTGTACTATGAAAAAATGTAATAATTGAAGTCAAACTGTATTGATTATTATTGTATTATTATAGCTGCATGGATTAGATTTAAAGAGTGTTTTGGTTTCCTTGTGTGATGACGGACAGACTGAAGCTGAAGTGAAGATCGGACAGAGAGAAGAAAAGAAGTTCCTGTGTGAGTCAGTCTGACTAAACCGTTGAACATTTATAATCATGGAAACACTGATCTAGTGATGATCATCCTTCTATACAAAGACCTCAGATTCTAGGTTTTACTTTTTGTCTTCACTAGTCTTTGTTCATGACAATGAAACTGTTTTAATTCAGTGATGAATTCTCCGTGGAGGAACACAACTCAATATCTAGACTTACACTGGTTTATTGTCATTTCTCAAGCACAATATACTAAAAACACCTAACATCATAAAAAAATCCTCATAAATTAATTTAAAAATGAGCAGGAGTTGTCAACAGTCAGATTGTGTGTGTGCAACAGGGACTGATCAATATCACTGATTCACTGACTGATGAATGGTCTGTAGTTTACATCTGATCCTTTGAAGCATCTGTTACCATGGTGATTTACCGGCCAGAGGCCTCAGGAGGTTAATGTATCCTAAACCTGAACCTAAACCTAAACCTAAACCTGAACCTAAACCTAAACCTAAAGCTGAACTCGATCTGAACCAAAGCAACGTGAAGCTGAAGAGTCAAACAGGAAGAATTAAAGTCCGTCCAGTCAGAGTCAAACCACCGAGTCCTGCAGCGAAACGCCCTCACACACACACACACACACACACACACACACACACACACACACACACACACACACACACACACACTCTCTCTTTCTCCCGCCACATTCCTTGGAAACTCGTCATTTGTGGGAAGAACAGCTGACGGGAAGCAGCAGCACATTCCACGTGTGTGTGTGTGTGTGTGTGTGTGTGTGTGTGTGTGTGTGTTATTTGATAACCGTGTTTCCAGCTCAGTCCCACATCAGTCAGATAACATTCCTCCTCAGTGGTTTCATCGTTGAGGTCGTTGCTGTGACGACAACAGAGACCGAGAAAACCTCAACGGAGCAGATCAGAGGGACCGGATCTACAGACACAGACCTGAAGAACTACAGACCTACAGACCTAAAGATCTACAGACCTAAAGATCTACAGACCTAAAGACCTACAGACCTACAGATCTACAGACCTAAAGATCTACAGACCTAAAGATCTACAGACCTACAGATCTACAGACCTGAAGATCTACAGACCTAAAAATCTACAGACCTAAAGACCTACAGACCTACAGATCTACAGACCTACAGATCTACAGATCTACAGATCTACAGATCTACAGATCTACAGACCTACAGATCTACAGACCTAAAGACCTGAAGATCTACAGACCTACAGATCTACAGACCTAAAGACCTGAAGATCTACAGACCTACAGATCTACAGATCTACAGACCTACAGATCTACAGACCTAAAGACCTGAAGATCTACAGACCTAAAAATCTACAGACCTAAAGACCTACAGACCTACAGATCTACAGACCTAAAGATCTACAGACCTACAGATCTACAGACCTAAAGACCTGAAGATCTACAGACCTAAAAATCTACAGACCTAAAGACCTACAGACCTACAGATCTACAGACCTAAAGATCTACAGACCTACAGATCTACAGACCTAAAGACCTGAAGATCTACAGACCTAAAAATCTACAGACCTAAAGACCTACAGACCTACAGATCTACAGACCTACAGATCTACAGATCTACAGACCTACAGATCTACAGATCTACAGACCTAAAGATCTACAGACCTAAAGACCTACAGACCAAAACATCTACAGACCTAAAGATCTACAGACCAAAACATCTACAGACCTAAAGATCTACAGACCTAAAGATCTACAGACCAAAACATCTACAGACCTACAGATCTACAGACCTACAGATCTACAGACCAAAACATCTACAGACCTACAGATCTACAGACCTGAAGATCTACAGACCTAAAGATCTACAGACCTACAGATCTACAGACCAAAACATCTACAGACCTACAGATCTACAGACCTACAGATCTACAGACCAAAACATCTACAGACCTACAGATCTACAGACCTAAAGATCTACAGACCTACAGATCTACAGACCAAAACATCTACAGACCTACAGATCTACAGACCTAAAGATCTACAGACCTAAAGATCTACAGACCTAAAGACCTACAGACCAAAACATCTACAGACCTAAAGATCTACAGACCTACAGATCTACAGACCTACAGATCTACAGACCTAAAGATCTACAGACCTACAGACCAAAACATAGACCTAAAGACCTACAGACCTAAACATCCACAGACCTACAGATCTACAGACCTAATGACCAACAGACCTACAGATCTACAAACCTACAGACCTGAAGATCTACAGACCTACAGACCTGAAGATCTACAAACCTAAAAACCTACAGACCTACAGACCTAAAGATCTACAGAGCAACAGACAGACCTACAGACATGATGCAGATCAAAGGATTCTGATGAATCACAGTGGACTTTATTTCAAACAGCTTCAGTCTTGTGGTTTCTCTGTAGAGCTTCAGTGCTTCTGGCTTGTAGTTTTTCCGGCCTCCCGTCGTCCTCGTCTCTCGGCTGACTCACGCTGCTGCTGGACAGTAAATAGTTTGTGGTTTCTGCTCGTGACTCAGATCCTGTTGGGTACAGAGTCTGCAGCTGAGACTTCAAAATAAAAGTCTGATATAGTGATATTTCATATTCCAATTCTCACCGGTATAAATCCCACATTCAGAGCCAAACAAACGCAGATAGGTCAGTGAGTCACACCGTTGCTCTGGGAGACAACTCCTCTCATCATCTTCATCATCTTCCCTCACATTAACCTTGAAGTTGAGCCGTTAAAATGAGAATTAAATTGACTGAGAGGGAGAATAAATGTGTATTGATGATGTGTTTTCAGCTGCTCTGTTGTTTCTGGGTGTGTGTGACAGTGATGGACCTTCAGGGCCACCGTAGGCAACACATGCAGCTGACACACTGCTCCTTTAACACGTCTGGAAAAGAGAAAGGAAAATAAACAAAGTGAAAACTGAAGGAAACAAAACAACAAATGTCCCGACAACATCACCTGTCTGCATCACTCCACACAGACACACACACACACACACACACACACACACACACACTTGATTGACAGGTCCAGGTTCTGCTGATTCCCAGAAGTCTCTAGTTTTTCTTTTCTTCTCTCAATGTAAAGAAAAAAATAAAAGGGATTTAAAGGGATAGTTCAACATTTTGGCCCATTGTCATAATCCCTATAGTCATAGCAGTAGGTTCGTTACCTTTAATTGTCGGTGCAAGCTGTTTTTAGAACGGCGGAGCAGAGCTGTGAGCTGCTCAGAGCTACGCTACGGAGGCTCATTATGGGATTTCTTGGTTTCCCTCATCAAACTCATCAAATACACAATCCAACAACTCCACAACGCTCTGGTGGACAAGTTGTGAGCTGCACATTCACCACGCTATGAGATAATAACACAACGTTACCACACAGAGTTGTTTTAGAGGGAAATTCATGCAAAACCACTGATGCGCGTTGCCTTCAGGGACAGTTTTTCATCAACAGTCTCTGTATTTCCCTCTAAAACAACTCTGTGTGGTAACGTTCTGTTATTATCTCATAGCGTGGTGAATGTGCAGGTCACAACTTGTCCACCAGAGCGTTGTGGAGTTGTTGGATTGTGTATTTGATGAGTTTGATGATGAGGGAAACCAAGAAATCCCATAATGAGCCTCCGTAGTGTAGCTCTGAGCAGCTCGCGGCTCTGCTCCGCCGTTCTAAAAACAGCTTGCACCGACAATTAAAGGTAACGAACCTACTGCTATGACTATAGGGATTATGGCAATGAGCCAGTTTGACAAAATGTTGAACTATCCCTTTAAATAAAGTTAGTTTATACAGGATGATGAAGTTTCCTCCACATCTGGACGCTTCGGCTCCGGGTCAGAGTGACAGTCACTTTATCTCTCCATGAATGAAAGCTTTGACTGTTATCTTATCTTTACAGGAGCGTGAGAAGATTAGATGTCCGAGCGGCTGTAAACTGTGTGGGCAGAGTGTGTGTGTGTGTGTGTGTGTTGGATTCCAGTGTTGGAGTTCAAAGGAAGCGGTGTTTTCGGCGTGTTTCAGGTGTGTGTCACCTGAGATCAAAGACAGCGAGAGGAAGCCGGGGGCGGAGCTTCTGTTGAGCAAACACCTGCTCCAACGGTGCCACAGTTTGGCCACGCCCCCGTTAGTGACAGCCAGTTAGCAGCGATGGGAAAGTTCACTTTCTACATGAACGAGTTCAAAGTTCAGTTCACACATTTTAAAATGAACTAGTTCAGTTCATAGTTCATAATTCAAAAATTGTGAACTAAGTTCACGGTTCCAAAACTGAACTAGTTCATAGTTCTTTTTTCTTTTCTTTCTTTTTTTCCAATATGTTGCTACAAGCTATTATTTTTCAAAATGATTGCCCTCAGCCCATATCTGAGTTAGAACGTGACAAATACCAGAGTCCAATGTGTGTACGTTTGTACAGTAGCCTATTTGTGAACACACACACACACACACACACACACACACACACACACACATACACATAGGCCACACACACACACACACACACACACAGCTGAGGGGCAGAAATAAGCGTCTGATGTGAACAGGAGGGCCGCGGCTCTTGCGCGATTTTCGTGGCGCGTCCGGTGTGGCCCCGGCGTAACCCCCGTTTACAGGGCCGGCCCTAGGATGTTGGTGGCCCCCTAAACAAGGTTTTTGTTTGTGGCCCTGCACTCTAAGCACAAACACCAAATCACTGGTTAAAACTGAATACAGACGTGTTTATGCCTCTGAGGTTTGAGGCCATTTTCTCCACTTTTACATATTTTCTTAAATTCATCTTAAGAAAAATACTCAAGTGTTTTATGTCTAAATATTAGAACCTCCGCTGTAAGCACACTGAGGCCAGTTTGTCCTACAACACTGTAGAAAGAAATAATTTAGGCCAAATGCTGGAAATTTGAGGTCTGCTTTTTGAAAAAAATGTCAAATCCCTTGTGAAAACACTCCTTCAGTCATGAGAATGAACTGTTTTGGTGCTTGAAATAGGATATGAATACAGTAATAGATAAGTGTAGAAAACAAGTCTAGAATGAAATTTTGTGAAATTGCTTTTTGAGCACAAATGTTGTCATTCTGCCGTTCTATTTTCACCAAATGTCTCAAATGTGAGATAAAAGAAGCTGAATATTGACTTCACATTACATATAAAGCTCATAGCTGCACGTGCAGACCTCAGGATGTTTAAATGACTTGAATGAACCCCGGTACCTTTCTGATCATGTGGCCCCCCACCTAACGGCTGTGGCCCTAAACAACCACATAGAGTGTTTATGCCAGGGGCCGGCCCTGCTGATAGGTGTTGCCAGATTGGCTGGTTTTTCCGCTGCATATTAAGGCCTGTTTACAGTGTTTTAGCTGATTTTTGTCTGGAAGGCTCTATGGAAATCTGGCACACTCCTGAAGTATGAAGTCAAACTTTGAGAGAGCGCCGTTCACAAACGCCAGAATGAACGCGTTCACAATAACGTTCATCAAGCGGAAACACAGAACGTCCAGTTCACGTTCGCCCAAAATATGAACGAGTTCAGGCACAACACCGCGAGTTAGTGACCTTTATTTAAAACGCACTCTTTAACCCTCCTGTTGACCCAATCTGTTCCTTTTCTCATTCCTTCCTTCCCTCCCTTCGTCCTGACTTCTTCTTCCTTCCTCTTTTGATCTAATTGACCAATCTGTTCCCTTCCTCCATATTTATTTCCTTCTTTCTTTCCACAATCCTTTTCTCCTTCCTTCCTTCCTTCGTCCTGACTTCTTCTTCTTTCCTCTTTTGATCCAATTGACCTAATCTGTTCCCTCCCTCCATATTTCTTTCCTTCCTTTTTCCTTCCTTCTTTCCACAATCCTTTTCCCCTTCCTTCCTTTCTTCCTTCCTTCCCTTCGTCCTTACTTCTTCCTTCCTTTTGACCCAATTGACCCATTCTGTTCAACTATCTTACCTCCATTTTTCCCTTCCTTCTTTCCTCCCATCCCTCCCTTTGTCCTTCCTTCCTTCCTTCCTTCCTTCCTTCCTTCCTTCCTTCCTTTCTTCCTTCCTTCCTTCCCTTCATCCTTCCTTCCTTGCCCCAGGAGGACAACAGGAGGGTTAAAACAACAACAGCTTAGTTCTTCACTGAACTGATCATTTGCATATTTCTTATGAAGCGTTACTGTAGCTGTGATCAGCATACGGTGGCCTGGCAGGGACAAAAAAAACTCTTCTTATCACATCAACTTTTCCACGACTGTTGAGATAAAGAGAAAACCACAGATATTGTTTCACTGAACTGGCTCCAACCGGGTCAGGTCTGATGAAGCCGTGTCACCTGTGTCGGTTAAAAATAAACCTGAGTTATCATCAGACTGTCACAGGTGGAGCGCCTGGCTCCGCCCACTTCCTGTCAACTGCTGCAGCTCTTTACTGCTTCTACACCAGCGTTAGTGGGAACATATAAAACATAGCCCTACATTTTTATTCTGCATGTATATTTATGTAAAAGTGGTATATGGATCTATTTCAGATATTAACAGATTTCTAGTCAGCACAAATATATTTATTTATCACTATATCGGTATCAGTATAAATACCATAAATAAAGTCCATGACCAGAATGTAACATGTTTAAAATGAATAAGAAATCGATTATAAAAAATATTTAGACTTTTAACAGTTTGAAGCTGTTGCATGTTCTATAAAAGTCATCACATATAATGTTAATAAATGTACATTTACAGATTTTACTGTTAATTGAATACATGTTATAAACTTATATATCTTTACGTATTTAGAGGATTTACACTGATGTATCCATGTGTGATCAAATCAATGTCCAACAATATTAATATAAACATAATAATACTACTGCTACTAATGATGATAATAATGTTTTATTTACAGATGACTTTGAAAACACCTAAAATCACGTTACAAGGCAGAGAAAAAAAAATTTCTTCTTCAAAAAGTACTTCTTCATACTTCATAATAACCTAATAACAATGAATAAAACACGTTTACAGTGTATAAATCAACATGAAATAAAGAAATAAAGGGACCAGACTGTGTACGCTAGAGTTTAAAGACTTCATATTAATATTTGGCATTATGATGTCATCACTGTTGATATGATGATTTAAAAACAAACATTTATAGAAACTAGAAAGAATAAATAAAAGATGATCCAGTGTCAGTCTGTGGACACCGGAGGAACCAGACTGGCCGGTCGGTGTCGGTGAATCAAACTGAAATTGATCTGTGTTAGATCACACACACACACACACACACACACACACACACACACTGTTGCCCATTTAAGGAGCTTCCTTCCTGGTGGCGCTGCAGCAGAGCGAAGCAGGAAGCCGCTCCTCTGTTGGCCTGATAACGCCGCCTGGCATCACCACGGCGAACAGACAGAACAGGGAACATGTGGAGCTTTATCAGGCCAACGGGCCGAGCCGTCAGGTGTGGAGCTGCAGCTCTCAGCCTCCGTTGGTTAACCAGCCGGCAGCTGCGTGATTAGATTACACTGAAACTAATACCACTGTTTCCCACTCGTGTCAACCTGCTCTGCTCTGGCCTGGGGGAGGGGAGGGGGGAGGGGAGGGGGGAGGGGGGGGGAGGGGGGGGTGGAGGGTGTGAGCACTTTCATTCACAGTTTCCACCAAAAACAAACAGTTCACAAGAAAAAGGAAAAGTAGAACAATCTGAATAGTTACAGAGAAATATTCAGAGGATTTGTTGTTTATCTTCCACTGATTATTTTTACTGTTACGGTCATGATTTCTGTTTGCTCAGTCTCCTCTCGTTGATCTTGTGCTCTGTATGTTTTAGTAATGCTGCTGTCATGATGTAGTGTCATGGGGAGCGTACCTATGTTCCCCTGGTTCGAACCCTGTTTTTGAAAAAGGGTCCTATGTTCCCCGTTTTTACCAAAAAGGGTCCTATGTTCTCCGCTGTTGCTGGTCGATGGACTCTCTCTACTTATCTGGACTCTCTCTCTCTATCTGGCCTGTCTAGCCTCTACCTGGTCTTTTTACTAAACTTAACCAACTCCTTTCTTCATTGCCTAAACCCAACCAATGGGACAATTACACTTCTCACTCAAAGTCACAACTCAACTTCTCACTCAAAAATAGGCAAAAATATGCCAAGTCACAACTCCACTTCCAGGTACGGGTACAAAAATTGCACGTTCCCCGGGTCCTTTTGGGGAAAAGCGGGGAACATAGGACCCTTTTTCTAAAAAAGGGTTCTATGTTCCCCTGTCCCATATACAAAGTGGGCAACATAGGGATGATCCCATGTCATGCACTTGGTTTTATCTTGTACTGTTGATAATATGTTCTGTGCTTTTTGAATTGCCGCCTATATGGACTGGTGTTGAAAATTAGCACATGTGCTAAACACACCCAAGCAAAGCATCTGGTCTGTCCACTGGAACAGTCTCAATGTATTTGTGACGTCCATATCAAATAAATAAACATAACATAACATAACATAACATTACATAACATAACATAACATAACATAACATAACATTACATAACATTACATAACATAACATAACATAACATAACATAACATAACATTACATAACATAACATAACATAACATAACATAACATTACATAACATAACATAACATAACATAACATTACATAACATTACATAACATAACATAACATAACATAACATAACATTACATAACATTACATAACATTACATAACATAACATAACATTACATAACATTACATAACATAACATAACATAACATAACATTACATAACATAACATAACATTACATAACATAACATTACATAACATAACATAACATTACATAACATAACATAACATAACATAACATAACATTACATAACATAACATTACATAACATAACATAACATAACATTACATAACATAACATAACATAACATAACATTACATAACATAACATAACATTACATTACATTACATAACATAACATAACATTACATAACATTACATAACATAACATTACATAACATAACATAACATTACATAACATTACATAACATTACATAACATAACATTACATAACATAACATAACATTACATAACATTACATAACATAACATAACATTACATTACATTACATTACATTACATTACATTACATAACATAACATAACATAACATAAACGTCGACTAGACTCGACTTCTTCTACCAGGTTGTTCTCTGCCTGAATGAAGCTTTGTTGCCGCTGTTATAGCAACAATGACTAAAGCTGTTGTGACGTTGACTTTGGGCCCGTTATTATCAATGTTCCTGACTCCTGAGCAGAAATTCAACTCCCCTGATGAGCTGCTTGAGCGACTGTGAGCGAAAGCTCAAGCGTACACACAGTACGTCCACATGCTGGTGCTATGGCCTCACCTCTACAACTCCAAATATCAATACTATTGGCTATTACTATTATGATTAACAGATTATTTTGACAACATTACCTAGGCTGCTCCATATCTAGGTCAGTTACAGTTAATGAAAACAAAATACAATATTGTTTTGGCAAAATAGATTTTGCATTTATTGCCATATGAGTGTAGCCGATGTCATATCTGGCCCTCTGTGTTGTGTTTCTCACGGCCTGCCCTAGGTGGGGTTCAATCCCACGACCTCCCGCACCGGAGGCGATGATGCTAACCTCTTCGCCAAGAGGTTGACAACCACTTGGCAAGTTGGTTAGCACGTCTTTTAAGGGTGGAGTGAGTGCACATCCGTTACATGAACAATATGAAAAAAATAACTAACATCAAGTTGGTGTCATCAACTCTTGGCACAGAAGCATCTTGATATGAACAGTAATAATAATTCTCAAGCAAAAACTTCAATCGTAGTTGCACTACAGACCACGGTTAAGGTCAGACATTTCACAATTTGAAGCCACATTAGGGAGAAATAAACAGTAAACTAGTCGGGGATATTTGAGTGTGCAACTTCTTTTGTCTTCTGGGCAAAGAGGTGGGGAGCAGTAAAATACCTTAGAGGGAACAGTGGTTATTATTGCAAATAAAACAGAAAACAGAAGCTATCATCAGTGTCGTCTGAAGGCGTCGCCCGCCGTCGCTGTCGTAGACTGAAAAACGCGACGAGACAATCACAATAAGGATAAGGATAACGATAAGGATAAGGATAACGATAAGGATAAGGATAACAACTTTAAGGTTGTCTATGAATATTCTCATTCATCCAGGTCATTGTTCTCTCAATCTCTCAAATTGAATTAGGCGACTGGACTTGTATTTGTATTTGCCTAGACAAATACAAATACAAGTCCAGTCGCCTACGATTCAATCTGAGAGAGAGAGAGAGAGAGAGAACTTTAAGGTTGTATCAGTCTATGGTTGCTCAACATGGAATACATCACCGCTGGTCATAAGGGAAAATTCAACATGTAGCATTTAACCCTCCTGTTGTCCTTCTCCGTCAAATTGACCTGTTCCCTTCCTCCATCCTTTCCTCTTTCCTTCCACAATCCCTTTCCCCTTCCTTCCTTCCTTCTTTCTTTCTTTCCTTCCTTGAACCAATCTGTTCCCTCCCCTCCATCTTTCTATCCTTTCTCCCTTCCTTTCCTTCCCTTCGTCCATCCTTCTGCTTCCTTCCTAGTTTGTTCCCTCCCTCATCTTTCTTTCCTTTTTCCCTTCCCTTTTCTTTCCTTCCTTCCTTCCTTCCTTCATCCTTACTTCTTCCTTCCTTTTTGACCCAATTGACCGATCTGTTCTCTCCCTCCTTCTATCTTTCCTCCCTTTCCCCTCCCTTCTTTCCACAATCCTTTTCCACTTCCTTCTGTGGCAAGGTGAAGAGGGCCCGGGCGGGGATTGAACCCACACCTCCCGGGTAAGTGTCACGCGCGCTTGCCAGTCAGCCAAAGGGACATCCCCTTGGCACATGATCAATTGGAGGCATAGTGACATGACCACCACTGTCACACTTATTTCCACAATCCTTTTCCCCTTCCTTCCTTCCCTTTGTCCTTACTTCTTTCTTCCTTTTTGACCCAATCTGTTCCCTCCCTCCATCTATCATTCCTTCCTTCCTTGACCCAGGAGGAAACATGGCTTAGTGACCAGCTCTGTAAACATTAAGGGTAGTTGTCTTATTTTAGCACTTTAAAACCAGCACTTGATGACAGATGCACTTTAATGAATCTTAACAGCACTTTACAACACTTTTATCGATTAAATGCATTTTAATTTTGTACTTATCCTTGCTCCTTCTGACTGAAGCTCTTGTGTGATGTATTGTATACTAGGGCTGGGCCAAAAAATCGATTTTTATATTAATCGCGATTTTTTTCTGGCGATTTTTTTTTCGATTAAAAAAAAAAATTTGGACGACCAATCTTTATTGTACAATCATGTATTCTGTGCCATTACACTCGACAAAGTCAAACCGGCCTGTTGTGTTCGTTTGTTCACAGATATCCATGTGAACAAATGAACACAACAGACAAACTGATGTGATGTGTGTATTGTTTTTTGTAAATATGACTTATGATGTATTGTCAAGTGTTTGGTTCAACCTGCTCTTGTTTAAGGAAAGAAAATCACAATAATTGAAATATAAAATCGCAATACTTGGTAAAATCAAATTGCAATTCTTGTTTAATCAGAATCGCAATTTAAATCGAATCGGGACCCAAAAATCGTCAGAGAATCGAATTGGCACAAAAGCATATCGGCCCAGCCCTATTGTATACACTGTTAGACTTTTCACTGTAAATTTACAGTATTATACTGGCAGCAGCTTCACCAGCATAATACTGTAAAATTACAGCAATTTGCTGTATCTTATAATTACAGCAAAATACTGTAATTCAAATACTGTAAATTTACAGTATTATACTGGCGAAGCTGCTGCCAGTATAATACTGTAAATTTACAGTATTTGAATATACAGTGATATCCTGTATTTAATGATGATTACAGAATATTACTGTAATAGGCTACTACTACTACTACTACTACTACTACTAATGATAATAATAATAATAATAATAATAATAATAATAATAATAATAAAGAAATGACAGCAAGACAGTATTCATTTTTCAATTCAAATATTTATTGCAATAAAAATGTATTTCAGTTACAGTGCATAATGACATTTGGTAACTCACTGACAATTTGTATTTGTGAGGCAGGAACATCAAATTGTTTTAATAATCCCGTAATATAGGAAATGCAGAAAACAGCCAGGACAAATGCCTGGACTAAACGTACATTTTTCTGGCCACTCGAACTCACGGACACGGCGAGGAGATGACGAGGAACTGCTTGAAAGCGGACGTCTGCCTTGCAGAATGGACACAGGCTCTAGAATGAGAAAAATGTTGCATCAGTACATGGATTATCTGTTACTCTTAACAACGTTTTTTCTCATCACGGCGATTTCACCAACATAAACAGATATATTTTTAAACGGCTAAAAAAGTGGAGTAATAATAATACCGTAATAATTAAAAAGAAAAATCCTGTTCAGTGTAGCACCGTTCTATTGTTAGGTCAGCTGCAACTTGTGGCAGAAGCTAGAGGACCCACGTGCAGAAACCGGTGGAGAAAAAAAAAGTCAAAGTCAAGGACTAAATAAAAAAAATGTCACTGTCTCTCTCACGAGCAGTGCTGTCATTCAAATTTCAGCACTGACACAGCGGACAGCGCGCCTGCATGAAATGCATGCTCCGGAGGCGATCTTTTTTCAGTTAGTTTTGCCTCTTCACAGAGATTTTTCTGTGGAGATTTTTTCTATTTTTTAAACGAGTACGAAAAATACCTGCAGGCTATTCGTGCTAACGTTAGCTACTCCAGGCATAAGTTAGACCAGTTCTGCCAGTAAAATCGTGTTGTTTAAACAGGGTTACACAATGCTATGCTCTATAATTTCAGCTAAGCTTGAATGAAAATTGAGCTAGCTAACTGAAAATGAAAAGATTCAACAACTTTGTCCAAACACGGTTCTAAATGACAGAAAATTCAACTGGAAAAAAAATCCAAACCTTCTCCTAAATCCGGAAAAAAAGATACATTTATGTGAACTTACTCAGTGGACAGCTCCAGACATCAGAGGTGAGCAGGTAGCCTTCCTGTGACTGCTCACACACAAGCTGCAAAAAAACTGTCAACTGTTGATTTTCAAATTTATTTTTCCCACACTTTTCACCTTCCCACAATGCTCTGCTGTTTACAGTAATCCTGTAAAAAAAAAGGGCCTTCTCTTAAAGTGCTGTAATCACATTTTTTTCTCCCAGATTGCATTGCAGTTTACAGTATGATACTGTATAACAGTTTTACAGTAAAATACTGCTCAGATTTTACTGTAAATTTACAGAAAAGGGTTACAGTGTACTGTATATTGTGATATATGGTGTGTGTACATAATATATATTGTGATATATGGTATTTGTACCATGTTGTGCTTTGTTTTGTCCTTGTCTAATGTTGTTTTAGTGTGAACCACAGGACTGCAGATAGATGGAAATTAACTTTAGAGCTACAATCTGGCATATTTACATCTTGTATGTTCAGTCCCGTTACAAATCAACAAATAAATGAAATGAAAAAAGACTTCTCACAGTGGGACGAAGTCAATTAATCAATCAATTAATCAATCAATATCTTTATGATGTAAGTTTTAAATCGCTGTAGCCGTGGTAACAGGTCTCTGTGAGAGCCGTGGCCTTCATGAAACTGAAACCTCCTGCCTCCCTCGGCGTCTCACCTGAGCTGCTGAAGTCGGAGCGAACTGAGACCGCAACAAGAAGAAGTTTCTGAGAACAACGAGGTGGTGCGTTTGAAGCTCAGGAAACAACGAGGTATTTTTAGGGTTAGCGACGAGTTTCTGTCTGAAGTCTTAACACCACCGAGCTCTCAGTCGTTCAGTTCTCCTCAGCTCAGCTCATACAGGCTTTATCAGAACTGCTCAAAGAGAATGTGAATGAAGCTAAAACTCACTGACTAAAACCATGACGCCACAGAACAAGTTGTGTTGTTGTAACTCACAAAATCATCCATTAATTATGGCACAATTAGGTTAGAATCCAATCCACTTTATTTATATAACACATTTCCAAAACATAAAAGTTCACCAAAGTGCTGCACAATGATTTACATACAAGACATAGAGCACAAAATGATTAAGAAAATCTTTAAAAATAAAGATTTAAAAGAATAATAGTAACATGTTTAAAATGAATAAGAAATCGATCATAAAAAAATATTTTAACTGTTCGAAGCTGTTGCATGTTCTATAAAAGTCATCACATATAATGTTAATAAATGTACATTTACAGATTTACTGTTAATTTAATACATGTTATACGTTTATTATATCTTTACGTATTAAGAGGATTTACACTGATGTATCCATATGTGATCAAATCAATATCCAACAATATTAATATATCTATATATAAACATAATAATACTACTGCTACTAATGACAATAATAATAATATGTATATACATGAGGATTAAAAATAAAGATTAAAAAAAAATAATAATAAAAATAAATAAAAAGGAATAAATACATTTAAAAAATAAGAAAGAAACGGATTAAAAATACAATAAAATGAGAATAAAAAGACAAACAAGAAGATCACACAGCGAGAATAAAAGTTTTAAGACGTGATTTAAAAGTATTTAAAAGATAAGAATGAAATGATGATTACAACCGATAGGTCGAAGGTCAAACATCAGTGTGACATCACACCGTCAAAGTATCAATCAAGAGCCTTTGTGATGTCACAACGAAGCAGTGACCAAGCCCCGCCCACTTGGACTCGCCATCCAACTCCAGTGGGATTCGGTTTTTCCGGCTCAGTCAGATGGTGTAGGAAGGTTCTCGAGAAGAACAAAACGAAACGAAACAAAACAAAAACCCTCCCACAGCTTCTTGGTTCTCATCATCACACTTTTCTGAAAAGAGGATGTGATATTTAGTTTGATGTTCGCGCAAAAAAGCACACGCATTCAAAAGTCCAGAAGAACACACTAAAAAAACAGTTGGGTTAAAAAATAACCCAATTTTAACCCAACTGCTGGTTCAAATAAGGACGAACCCCTTTTTTGGGTTATTTTAACCCAACGGGTTGGGTTATTCTGTTTTTTCTTTTTTTCTTAACCCGTTGGGTTAAAATAACCCAAAAAAGGGGTTCATCCTTCTTCAAACCAGCAGTTGGGTTAAAATTGGGTTTTTTTTTTTTTTTTACCCAACAGTTTGGTTGATAAAAACTACAGAGAGTGCTCCAAACTTTTCTACCAAGTGACACCACTGTCACAGAAATGAATGGCAGTGGTGTCACTGGTTAACCAGTTTGGAGCGCTCCCAGCAGACCTAGATTGAAAAGTGGTTAAGTGGTCTTAACCACTTATCATTAGTACCTCTTTAAAAGAGAAAGGAAACTTTCTCAATTGATTATCTCATGTTTTAATATAAACCTAAAAGTAAACTCTTGTTAAAAAAAAAAAAAAAAAAAAAAATCCAATTACTTGAACAACCCAGGAATTGGGTTAAATTCATAGCCTATAACCCTGAAAATGGGTTACACTCTGGAAAAATAACCCCAAAATTTAACCCAACACCAATAACTCAGAAATTGGGTTACAGAGGTAACCCAACATTTTTTAATGTGAAGGAGAAGATGAGGAGATGTTTTTCCTCCCACTCTGACGTGACATTGAAGGTTTTTACGCTGTCGGCCGTTAATACACATCCACACATATACATACATATACATACATACATCACAGAGCTGCTGCTGTAGCGAGTTGTGGGTTTTTTTCTGCAGTTGTTTTGCTGGTGTGATGGAGCGTGGAGGGAGGAGGGGAGACCCCACTGACTCAGTGTGTTACTCACACATGCTGATTTCTGTCTTATGACACCTTCACATTTCACATTTCCAGTTGAAGCAGCACGTTTTCTTCAGCCACAGAGTTTTTTTTCTTTTCTTTCCTTTTGATTGTTGTGCTGAGGGGAAGCCCCGCCCACACTGTAACCTGTCATCTCTCAACCGACTGCTCCGACCGTCGCCTTTTAATACACTCTCTGTTCAATAATCATTAATAAATCCATATGATGCTGCAGATTTAAAGGGATAGTTCATCCAAAAAACATCCAAATACCTCCATGCTGCTCGTATGTAATGTCCGTCTTGTATTGAAGCCCCGAAATGCGAAATTGTCCCCCCAAAAAAAAGAAATAAGTCAATTTTTCAAGCTTGTTTGTAGCGGAAGCTCCTCTTCCCAGTTTGTCCAAATTTGACGAACCGGGAAGAGGAGCTTCGAGAAGCTTCCGCTACAAAACAAGCTTGAAATATAGACTTATTTAATTTTTTTCGAGACAATTTCGCATTTCGGGGCTTCAATACAAGAGGGACATTAGATACGAGCAGCATGGAGGTATTTGGATGTTTTTCGGTGTGTCTTTTTGTTACGAAGATACAGTTGGTATCCACTTGCAACCGTTATATGGACATGCACTGCTACGCTGAGACCCCCTGTAACTCAGAGAAGCCACGGAGGACTCTGAAACTTCTCCCAGCCCTTAATCCACATGAGGGTGAGTAGATAAAAAAAATTTCAATTTTGGGTGAACTATCCCTTTAAGCTGCTGCTTTAGGCCTCCTGTTTTAAAACTGTAGCATAAAGGCTTCCCTATGGTCTTTTCTGCTGTTTCATTTCAAATTAAAAGTCTGACTTTGTGGCAGCATTTTAGCAGGAAGTGTTTTAGTCTATAACCTTTTAATTTACAGGCCACTATAGTAGGCTACATGATAATGTCAAGAAATAGCCAAGAAATAACAAGTAATTGTGTAGTAATTAAGAAATAGCCTAGAAATAACGGTCAATCTCATAGTAATATCATGTCTTCCATAAAGGCAAAAGATTACTCATGCTTTTCTTTGAATTTTTGGGGGAAAGGCCAGAGTTTTCCTCCACCAAGTCTTTGCAATTGTCAATTACAATCAGTTAGTTCTGGGCTACTTCTACGCATCAATCGTTATTACTTGGCTTTATTTCTCAACATTACTATGAAATTGACCGTTATTTGTTACTGGCTATTTCTTGACATTATCAGGTAATTAACGTCCTGTAAATCAAAGGGTTCCCAGTGTTTTCTATCAAACTAATTGATGGAAATAGAAACAGCGTTTATTGGGGACTATTTTCAGCAGCTGATTGAAGAGTTGGTGCAGCTGATGGATCCATCCTTTAACATGAAACATGAGAGTTTCATGTTAAAGGGATAGTTCAACATTTTGTCAAATTGGCCCATTGCCATAACCCCTATAGTCATAGCAGTAGGTTTGTTACCTTTATTTGTCGGTGCAAGCTATTTTTAGAATGGCGGAGCAGAGCCGTGAGCTGCTCAGAGCTACGCTACAGAGGCTCATTATGGGATTTCTTGGTTTCCCTCATCAAAAACACAATCCAACAACTCCACAACGCCCTGGTGGACAAGTTGTGACCTGCACATTCACCACGCTATGAGATAATAACACAACGTTACCAGACAGAGTTGTTTTAGAGGGAAATTCATGCAAAACCGCTGATGCATCACGTTGCCTTCAGGGACAGTTTTTCATCAAGCAGTCTCTGTATTAACGAACCTACTGCTAGGACTATAGGGATTATGGCAATGGGCCAACTGAACTATCCCTTTACGTAACAATTAAACTTAAATGGCACGGCCTGCGACTCCTCCCAGTGTGGACGGCCCCAAAGATAGCGCTTCCTCAATCTTCAGTGTCATGCCATGTCTCCCTAGCGTCAGTAGTGAGAGAGTGTGTGTGTGTGTGTGTGTGTGTGTGTGTGTGTGTGTGTGTGTGTGTGTGTGTAGTATGGAGTGTGGGAGGGAGGGGTTTTTACTTGTAATTGTTTTATTTTCTATGTGTGTAAAGCACTTTGTGTTGCATTTTCCATGTATGAAAGGTGCTCTATAAATAAAGATTGATTTGATTTGATTTGATTTAAAGGGATATTCCGGCGTAAGTTTACTTTAACCCATGGTCTAACCATAGACTGTAAAAAGAATGGACGTAGCGTCCGTGACGTCACCCATTGGTTTGGGGGAGTCTGTTTTGTGCCGCTACTACGGGGGTTTGAGCCGCGCCATGTTGGATTCTACTTGCCATATTTGGAGCGGTGCGGCCGTTGGCCGAGAGCCCGGCCACTGGCCTCGTAGCAGCGGTCGTCGGACCTGTCACTCAACGGTTCTGCGCCCTAATTGGCCAGAACTTTAAACCTAATAACAGTAAAGCGGTAGAGTTTAAAAAAAATTCACCCCCCTCAGAGTGTGTGCGGGGGTAGAAACTATCGGTTGAGACCAAAAAAATGAAATGTACCAGGCTGTAAATATGTTTTTTAAAGCTGTAAAATCGGCTATTTTAACATGGGGCTCAATTGGAGTTGCTCCCTTCTGGAGCCAGCCCCCAGCGACAGCCGAGGGGATTGCAGCTTTTTGAACGCGGAAGTGAGCTTCACTTCTCAGACCGACAACTGCCCCCTTGGGTCTAACACACCGTGACACCGAGTTAGACCCCCCATCGAGAGATCAAGTCTGCCGAAAGCAAACTCCTCTAGTTGTAGCGACTTCAGTAAAGACCGCACCACAACAGTAACACCAAACCACCATCATAAAGCCGCTCAAAGCCACAAATAATGCTCAGGTAATCGACTCGTCGGGGATTCTGCACTAGTAGCAACCAGCTGCAGGAGAGTGGGTGAGTTGTGTTTTCATCTCTTTCCCATAGAAACCATTCAAAGCTAACAGGTGTTTGATGTCTCGTATTATGGGCTGGGACCCCGTTTGTACCCTTGTTGATGAAGTTTGGTGCTGTTCTGTGCATTATTTGTGGCTATGAGCGGTTCTTTTGATGGGCGGTTTGCTGGTGGAGATACAGACTGCAGTGTTTTGCTGTTGTGCGGTCTTTACTGAAGTAAGTTGCTACAACTAGAGTTGATCTCTCGACCATGGGTTAAAGTTATGGAATATCCCTTTAATATGATTTATTCTCAGTTCAACTGGTAAATTCAATAAGATTTGGCAACCCTTTCTGAGATATGTGGAAGAGAAATCAGAGCTGGATGAATCAAGTTAATTAGGACAACCACTGACTTCATTGTGTCCAGATGACAACCTGCTTAAATACTATCCTGTAGGTACTGTACGCAATATTTTTTGTTTTCTTGTTTTTTCTGTAACATTCTCTCCTTTCTTTGTTAAACATCCCTTATTATGACATATGACACATGAAATCTTAGATTTACTCATCCATTTTTTTTATTTTATTTTTTTTATCATCATTATTATTGTTATTATTATTTATTTATGTATTTATTTGTTTTCATTTCATGGGGTGGGGACTCTGTTCTGAGTGTTCCTGTATGTATGTGTTTTATTATGGAAAAACCTTAATAAACAAAGTTTAAAAAATATATATATATATGATTTATTCTCTGCCAACGTGAAGATATTTCCCAGCTCAGGCATCTCTGCATGAAGATGTTCAGAGGCCACCGGGCGGCCATGTTGTTTTCAGGTCTTCTGTCTCATTTTTTTTGTTTTACACTTTTTGGACACAACATCTCAGGAACAACGCGATGGACTCTCTTCTGGGTAAACCTGAAGACCAAAGGGCAAAGGTCAGGGTCAGTGCAACCTCACAAAACGCCTTCTGACTCCACAACTCGCAGCGTCACACACAGTAATGATGAGAAGAGTGTTGTTGTTTTCATACAAACTGTGGATAAACAGGATGCAACTGGTCCGGAGCGGAGCGGCGTAGGGATACGAGGAGCGTGAGGCGGCGACTCGGCTTCATTCGCTGGAAACAGGATATTGTTGCCTGACTGAGCCTGAATCTGAGGCCTGAGGATCAGATTTTAAAGGTGTGTGTGTTGCAGTGTGTGTGTGTGTGTGTGTGTGTGTGTGTGTGTGCAGTGTGAAGCGTGAAGCGTGAAGCGTGTGTGTGTGTGTGTTTTCTCATCTGTCGACCACAACAGCAGAAACTCTATTGTGTCACTCGACGTGTGTGGAAACTCTGCAACAGAGCTGAGCTGTGGTCGGCTGCTTTCTCTGACGGGGGTCTGCACACACACACACACACACAAGATTCACTTTCCACCCAGCGTGGGGAGGGGGGAGACGGTCTGTACTCGACACTCGGGAAAACCCTGCTGCTGCTGCTGCTGTTAAAGGAATAGTTCACCCAAAATTGAAATTTCACTCATTATCGCCTCCCCCTCATGTGGACTAAGGGCTGGGAGAAGTTTCAGAGTCCTCCGTGGCTTCTCTGAGTTACAGGGGGTCTCGGCGTAGCAGTGCATGTCCATATAACGGTTGCAAATGGATACCAACTGTCTTCGTAACAAAGTCTTGTCTTGTATTGAAGCCGCGGAATGCGAAATTGTCCCGAAAAAATGAAATAAGTCTATATTTCAAGCTTGTTTGTAGCGTTAGCTCCTCTTCCCAGTTCGTCAAAGTTGGACGAACCGGGAAGAGGAGCTTTGAGAAGCTTCCGCTACAAAACAAGCTTGAAGTATAGACTTATTTAATTTTTTTCGGGACAATTTTGCATTTCGGGGCTTCAATACAAGACAGACATTACGTACGAGCAGCATGGAGGTATTTGGATGTTTTTTGGTGTGTCTTTTTGTTACGAAGACAGTTGGTATCCATTTGCAACCGTCATATGGACATGCACTGCTACGCCAAGACCCCCTGTAACTCAGAGAAGCCACGGAGGACTCTGAAACTTCTCCCAGCCCTTAGTCCACAAAATTTCAATTTTGGGTGAACTATCCCTTTAATGCTACTGCTGCTGCTGCTGCAGAGGGGCTCGGGTGGAGGTGGGCGGCGGCTGGGGGGTTTGTACCATGTCTGCGTCCCGCGGGAGCAGAGCAGGATGGGTGGGGGGAGTCCACAGAGTTCGTAGGTGACAGAGTTCAATATACAAATGAAACGAAACAGCTGGAACTTCTGTGCAGGTGCACGACACAAGTGACGGGAAACAACAGAGGGAGATGTCATTTTACAGAGAAACTAATCAGTACAGAATTTGAGAAACCATTTGAAAGGGTATTTCAAATTAAAATCTAGATTCAATATTTTATTTTATTTCCATGACTTTAATCAAAGTCTATTATTTATTCATATTCCTTAATTATAGGGACAGGTTCGGTATTGCAGAAGCAGCAGCAAACATCAATGAAAAAGAATAAAATATGAATAAACTACAATAATATAGATGTTTAATTATGTTCAGTCCAGTAAGTGACATTATAAACAGTTAAGTTTTGGTTATGTTATGTTATGTTATTATGTTATGTTATGTTATGTTATGTTATGTTATGTTATGCTATGTTATGTTATGTTATGTTATGTTATGTTATGTTATGTTATGTTATGTTATGTTATGTTATGTTATGCTATGTTATGTTATTATGTTATGTTATTATGTTATGTTATGTTATGTTATGTTATTATGTTATGTTATGTTATGTTATGTTATGCTATGTTATGTTATGTTATTATGTTATGTTATGTTATTATGTTATGTTATGTTATGCTATGTTATGTTATGTTATGTTATGTTATGTTATGTTATGTTATGTTATTATGTTATGTTATGTTATGTTATGTTATTATGTTATGTTATGTTATGTTATGTTATGTTATGCTATGTTATGTTATGTTATTATGTTATGTTATGTTATTATGTTATGACCATGTTAGGTTATGTATGTTATGTTATGCTATGTTATGTTATTTTGTTATGTTATGTTATGTTATGTTATGTTATGTTATTATGTTATGTTATGTATGTTATGTTATGTTATTATGTTATGTTATGTTATGTATGTTATGTTATTATGTTATGTTATGTTACGTTATTATGTTATGTTATGTTATTATGTTATGTTATGTTATTTTGTTATGTTATGTATGTTATGTTATGCTATGTTATGTTATGTTATGTTATGTATGTTATGTTATGTTATTATGTTATGTTATGTTATGTTATTATGTTATGTTATGTTATATTATTATGTTATGTTATGTCATGTAATGTATGTTATGTTGTTATTATGATGTAATACATGTAACAGGAGTTTTATTTATTTTTGTGAATTAGTTTTTAATCTGATGTATTTATTCATAAATCGTTAAGTCCAGTTATTTATTCTCATTGTGACTTCCCTGAGCCTCTGTACACGGAGCCTCAGACTGTGAATTATAACTATTTTTATTTTTTTTTAAATGTTTCAATCACAAATCACAAGTTTTAACTCCTTAAATGTGATTTGCCAATGTGCATATATGAAATGCTCCTCACTGCTCCTCAGGGATGGGTTAAATGCAGAGAAAGAATTTCACTGTACTAGCTGTATATGTGACAAATAATGTACCTTTATGTAAGAAATTTGATTAGAAATTGGAACAATTTAACATATTAACCAATCAGCAGACGTTTACGTGTATTACATGAACATATCCCAAAGTCAGTGTAGGAGCCAACAGTCAGACTGTCAGAGGTTTCCCTGAGAATGTGAAGTGGGACGCTGGACCCAGTCAGACACTTATCAGGACCGTTGGAGCACGGATTTCCCATGATGCCATGCAAGTGTTTTTGGACAGTTTCCATATCCTTTCTCTGCATCATGTAACACAAACACTGACGTGTCACCACTCGTGGCGGAAGGAATCTGTATTATTTCAGTCTTTTCCTGAGAATTTCTCTAGACAGCCTGCTCCCGAAAAAAAAAAATCTGGATCAAATCACCGTTATGCAAATGATAACACTTAAACCAGTTTACAACTGGAAATTCCCTCTAACGCATTCAAATCCCTGCGTGGACGTCCCCCGATCCCAGGAAGTCAGCGACTGTTTGCTCCTATTTGAATAAGTCAAACTATGATTTAACAGCCAACAATACTGTTAATTATTTAACCTGCATTCATGCAGGAAGGTTCATGTCCTCACGTGTTTGTCCTGTAATACAGACGTTTAACACTTCACAACCCAGTGTAACACATAAAACTCAAAGGAAACACCAGTTAAAGGAGAAAACATGTCTTATTTTTCTTATTGTGGACAAATTCCCATGAAAAGACCAAAATGAACAAAATCCCAGACAGTATCGACACAACACCAACTACTTTTTTGTTTAAGCAACTTAAAATCTTGACCAATCCTGAAATTGACACTTATCAAACATGTATTTTTATGTTTAATTGCACTACAAATGCTGCATCTTTCCCTATTGTTTTCAATGACTTTTTTGTTGCAAATTCCACCATTCACTCATACCCAACCAGACAAGCTAATCATATTTATTGTAAATGTTCTCGTACAACATTAGAGCAGTTCAGTATTAAATTCAGAGGTCCTTAATCTGGAATTCTATACCTCATATAATTACTATGTGTAGGTCTATTTCAGTGCTCAAATGTAGACTTAAAAATGTTCTACTAAGTGACTGTATGTTAATATTGGAGTGATTTGAGTTGTCTTGTTAATTAATATTATTGTTAGCATTGTGATTTTTTATTATATTATTTTTAAGAAGAGTAGTGTTTCTACTCTCACTCCTATTCTTGTTATTCTGTATTGGTGCGAACAAATAAACTAAACTATAAGAAGAGTAGTGTTTCTACTCTCACTCCTACTCTTGTTATTCTGCATTGGTGCGAACAAATAAACTAAACTAAATGAAGTAAAACTCAACAGGCCGGGTGTTTCCTCCTTGTGTTAATAAGAAACCAGTGGAGTAATGGAAGAGGAACTGTTGGCAGGGCCACGGCTGAACTAAATGGTGCAACACCAGAGACAGAGCGGGAGAACTGGCCATGACCTTGGCCGAGATGTCTGAACAAACCTCCCGTTTCACCCACTGAGCCTCAGAAACTACATTTGATGCCCGTTAAATCTCCTCAGGAAGCCGCGACCTCCTCAGGAGCCTTGTAAACCTCCTCAAAGGCCTCGACAACTGCACCGCCCAGAGTCAGACCACGGAAGGTTTTGTTTGAAATGCCTCAAGCATTCCCAGAACCTCCTGAGTCACAACAACTGGGACCTCAGGAAGCGCTGACATTTACACCACAGTTCCCAGAACCCCTCCAAGAACCTGAGACCATGAACACCAATTTATAAGATCCCTTAAAGGACAATTGCAGGTTAATTCAACCTGGAGCTCTAATTTCCTCATGTTTTAGGTCTAAAAGAATGAATCTGAAGATTTCCTTTTTAATGTTTCCTGTTCTGCAGTAGCCACAGCAGCGTATAATGAGAGCAGACGGATCTTTACATCCCATAAAACCACTCGTCAGATGGCTTCAAACATACACCGAAGAGTTTGTTCACTTCAGGAAAGAGGACATGTTTATAAAAGAAGCTGTCCTACAGTTACAAACTCTTACCTCTGTCAGCTCCTTCAAACATGTCATAACTGAATCCATAAAGTAGCCTATACCTGCAGCTGTCCCAGCCAAAGCTCCCTCTGATCCCGTCACCTCACCAGCCGCTCCTCACCGTCTGTTACTGCTGTCATTTTGTTACTGTCTCTTTTAGGGTTGTCTAGTTTCACTGTTTTTACATCTAGTATCTCTGTCCTTACATAACTTGTTGAATGTCACTGTACGTCAAATTAACTGTCATTTTGTGGTATGTCATTGCGTTATGTTGGCCTATTGTCTCTATTCTTCTCTTCTTTTGTGTCACTGTTGTTAAGCCTGTGCATATTCTCATTTGTCCAGGTCATAGTATCTCAAAGGAGGTTAAATCGAAAGCAAACTGGACTTAGTTATTTGTACTGTTGTATACTGTTGTTGTATGTGCTTTTATTGTCTATATTTTAATGTTATACTCCCCCTCTCCCTTGCCCCTAGGAGGTATTTCACCTCCTACCAGGCCATTGCCTTAATAAGAATGTATTCTTAGTGTGGCAAGGTGAAGAGGGCCCGGGCGGGGATTGAACCCACACCTCCCGGGTAAGAGTCATGCACACTTGCCAGTCACCCAAAGGGACATCCCCTTGGCCAAGTAGCCAGGGCACATGATCAATTGGAGGCATAGTGACAGGACCCTCAACTGTCACATTAGCAATTCTTGCCTGGTTAAATAAAGGTTTACTACTACTACTACTACTACTGTAATACAAAGTCTCGCAAAGTCAAAGTGCAGGTACAGACAGATCTACTGCAGAACAGGAGACAAAAGAAAATCTTTAAATTCATTCTGTTAGAGCTAAAATATTAGGAAACTAGAGCCGCAGGTTGATTTATCTGGAATTGTCCTTTAAGACCTCCACCCCCTGAAAAAAAAAGACAGTTTACGTCCCTCAGAAACCACCAGAACCTCCAGAACAACAATCGTCCACCTCCTCCCTCTCCCTTGGACATTTACAGCATTGACTCCAGTTTAACCTGCAGCACCCCCCCCCCCCCAACCCCCCATGATGCCACCTGCTGAGTCACACCAGCTGTTGAGCCCACAGACAAATGACTCAGCTGAAAAACTCATTGTGGTATAAATAGAAAGTATGACCGGGCCTTTATTGACAACCCCAACCTCGTCCTTCTCTGGTTGCACAGATTCACCTCAGGTTCTGTTCATGTGAATGAAACAATCATAGATAATGGGGAGTGAGATCGGTAGTAAACACACTGGGACGGCTTCAGTCTGTTAAAGTGATAGTTCACCCAAAATTGAAATTTCACTCATTATCTCCTCCCCTTCATGTGGACTAAGGGCTGGGAGAAGTTTCAGAGTCCTCCGTGGCTTCTCTGAGTTACAGGGGGTCTCGGCGTAGCAGTGCATGTCCATATGACGGTTGCAAATGGATACCAACTGTCTTCGTAACAAAAAGACACACCAAAAAACATCCAAATACCTCCATGCTGCTCGTATGTAATGTCCCTCTTGTATTGAAGCCCCGAAATGTGAAATTGTTCAGAAAAAAATCTATAAAAGTCTATATTTCAAGCTTGTTTTGTAGCGGAAGCTCCTCTTCCCGGTTCGTCCAAATTTGATGAACCGGGAAGAGGAGCTTCGAGAAGCTTCCGCTACAAAACAAGCTTGAAATATAGACTTATTTCATTTTTTTCGGGAGAATTTCGCATTTCGGGGCTTCAATACAAGACGGACATTACATACGAGCAGCATGGAGGTATTTGGATGTTTTGTGGTGTGTCTTTTTGTTACGAAGACAGTTGGTATCCATTTGCAACCGTCATATGGACATGCACTGCTGCTGAGACCCCCTGTAACTCAGAGAAGACACGGAGGACTCTGAAACTTCTCCCAGCCCTTAGTCCACATGAGGGGGAGGAGATAATGAGGGAAATTTCAATTTTTGGTTGAACTATTCCTTTAATCCAGCTGTTCCACCTCTTCAGCCTTCGGTCTCCTAATCCTTACTGTAAATGTTCCTCATGCTTTTATTTTGACACAGCCTCCTCGTGGTGTTCAGCTCCGACACAGCTGCTCCTCCACTGCTCATTTATTCACCCGTCACAGCAGTAAGTGGTTTTATCTAACCACATCACAGCCAGTAAAAATAGATTGTCCCATTTCGAAGGCTCCCTCAAATGCATCATGCTTTTTTTTCTCTTCTCCTTTTTTTTTTTTTTTACAGCTATTTTGGGACATTTTTTTGCTTTTATTTCGATAGGACAGTGTAGAGAGACAGGAAGACTGAGGGGATATGCCGACATGGGATGTTGCTCTCTAACCATCATCTTTAAAATATCCACATATCCAAATATCCAAATATTCACTGTGCTCCAATAATGAAAGTAAACGACACAGTTAGGACGGGAACAGATTGTCCAACGAGTCTCCAGATTTGTTTCTGGGTCTAAGTTGGCAAGGACCAATGAGAAACCTCCAAGACCCAGCCAGTCGACCAATGGTGTAACTTCATCACTCAGTCATTCTTTCCTCTTTGTTTCTGTCAAAGATTTCAAAGAAAAACCGAAGTACAGACTCATCTTTTTACAGGACGACGGTCTGAGCGACATGATTGAAGTTTCTATAACTTCCCCCATAAATGCTGCCGAGACTTTAATCTGTGAAACCGACACTCAGATCAAACAGAGAGCCGACAGCTTTATGATCTGTGTCTGACAGATAAGACTCAGAGCACAAACTCAGATAAAAACCTCTCTCAGTATCTTTTATTGTGAAAACACCAAGTGAAAGTCGTTCCTCCTCCTCCTCCTCACCACCACAGGAACGTGCAGAGGTTTGTTCACCGTCTCCCACACGTTCCTCTGGTTGATGTCATCCAGAAACCACAAGGTCTCACATGGAGCTCAGAGAGAAGAGCTGCTTCTGACAGGACAGACAGTGTGTTGTAGGGCGTTTTCACACCCATCTCGTTTGGTCCGGACTTTCCAGTTTGATCCGAACCTAAATTCCAGGTGTGAAAGGTGTCGCGGACCACGTTCCGCACCAAAGGACCAAAGCTTGGTCCGACCAAAAGAGGTGGTCTCGGTCCGGACCAAACGAACCAAGGTTCGGACCTTTTGCAGAGTGAAAACAACTTTTTGTTGGTTCGGAGTCGGACCTTCGTACCTTCGCTACAGGAAGTTACGTCACGCTAACCAGCTGACTCAGCAAAACAAAAACTAGCCTAGCAGCATAGAAAAAACAAAATCAGAGATGTTTTATTTGACTAAGGCCGTTTTCATATACAACGTCTCTGATTTTGTTTTGTCTACGCTGCTAGGCTAGTTTTTGTTTTGCTGAGTCAGCTGGTTAGCGTGACGTAACTTCCTGTAGCGTAAATCGAGAGCAGTCCTGTCCTGTCACTGTGTTCTATCCTATCCCTAGTGATTCTTTTTAATCATTGTGTTGTAATATACTGTTGTTGTTGTTGTTGTTGTTTTTTAGGGTGCCCATTGTCATCTGGCCGGGGACTATACAGCAGAATATTATCCATGCTGGCTAAAGCTGCCCTTTTTACTGTCATTTGATGCAGTTGATTAATTGGGACTGTCCACGCACAATAAACGAATAAACTAAACTAAACTAAACTAAAAAAAACATCTGGTCATTGATATGAAGGTCTGAACCAACAAAAAGTTGTTTTCACACTGCAGAAGGTCTGAACCTTGGTTCGTCTGGTCCAGACCGAGACCACCTCTTTTGGTCTGGACCAAATTTTGGTCCTTTGGTGAGGAACCTTTCACACCTAGAATTTAGGTTCGGATCAAACTGAAAAGTCAGAAAGTCCGGACCAAATGAGATCGGTGTGAAAACGCTCTAACTTTGCAGCGGGAGAAGTATTACAACAGGAAAAAGGTGGCTCGCTCGATTCATTTTACAAAATGAGCTGTGGAAGTATGTAGGGAGATGACACATCCAGTAGGTTTTCTTGTGAAGTCCGTTATTCCATTTGCAGTGTGAAACCAAAACCAACCGGACCAAATGTTATTACAATGTAACAGAACACGGACCTTGGTTTGGACTTTCAGGTGTGAAAACGCCCTAAACCTCTGTGGAGACACCTTAGAGACACACCCACCTCTCTGTGGACCTTGATGAGTCATTCATTGTCCCTTTCATCATACAAATACCTTGGTACAATTACAAACTCACATTTCAACTCCACAGTGAAAGCCTGTTTCCCTAAATGTCTTTTTCCTCCGTTTCAGCTTCATCAATCCTCAGTCCTCGCTGATTTCTACAAATGTTTCATCGAATCCATCCCCTCATTCAACACAACAGCCTGGTTTGGTTCACTCAGTATCTCCCACTCGTAACAGTCTAAACAAAATAATCAAACTCTGCAATACAATCGCAGGAAAGGGACATGAATCACTCATCAACATCTACAACACACGGGTCAAGAGAAAAGGTGCACAACTTGCAACAGACACAAAACACACATGCACTACACAGTAACTATCAGAGTGCAGATACAGATCACCATCATCCACTTTCATCCCCACCTCAGTTCCACTTCTGCTATAAAACTCTCATCTAACCTGTTTTTAGGCAAGGCAAGGCAAGGCAATTTTATTTGTATAGCCCGTTTTTACAAACAGTTTGTCTCAAAGGGCTTTACATGGCATCGTAACAACATCCTCTCTCCTTAGACCCTCACATCGACTGAGGAAAAACTCCATGGAAACCCTTTTAACAGGGAAAAATCGGAGAAACCTCAGGGTGAGCAACAGAGGAGGGATCCCTCACCCAGGACGGACAGACGTGCAATAGATCCCACAATTTGATGGATATTTGTGGACATTTATGGACATTGTGTTGTGTTTGTCTGCACCTGCACTGACGGGTTTTTTTTGCAACGAAGTTCCTAAACGGAGAAAAAAATAAGTAATTTTGTGATGATGGTCTCTCCCTCTGTGGACCGGTGGGAGTCTGGTCCTAGGATGTTGGTGGCCCCCTAAACAAGGTTTTTGTTTGTGGCCCTGCACTCTAAGCACAAACACCAAATCACTGGTTAAAACTGAATACAGACGTGTTTATCCCTCTGAGGTTTGAGGCCATTTTCTCCACTTTTACATATTTTCTTAAATGTATCTTTTTAAGATACTTGCAGATGTAACAATACTCAAGTGTTTCATGTCTAAATATTAGAACCTCCGCTGTAAGCACACTGAGGCCAGTTTGTCCTAGAACACTGTAGAAAGAAATAATTTAGGACAAATGCTGGAAATTTGAGGTCTGCTTTTTGAAAAATGTCAAATCCCTTGTGAAAACACACCTTCAGTCATGAGAATGAACTGTTTTGGTGCTTGAAATAGGATATGAATACAGTAATAGATAAGTGTAGAAAACAAGTCTAAAATGACATTTTGTAAGATTGTTTTTTGAGCACAAATGTTGTCATTCTGCCTACCGCACAGAGTGTTTATGCCAGCGGCCGGCCCTGTCTGTCTAAATGAAACAACACCTGAGACTTGTTGGACGTGTCTCTGGATCGATGAGAGCCACAGGAAACAGATTCTCAGCTCCTGAGTCTCAGCGTCCTCACTCACTCATCTCTGACCGGCCGTCCTGATGAGCAGCAGCAGCAGCAGCATGACTCAGCCGTTTGGACCTGCTGCTGTGAGTCAGAGGAGAGTCACAGCGACTCAGCAGTTTTCTCTTTACTCTACTAATGTTAATGTAACAGAGATCACACACACACACACACACACACAAACACACACTCTCCCTCTCAAACCTGAATAACAAACCTGAGGATATAAAAGCATCCACTGACTCTGGTGTTTCTCTATCTGCTGCCAAGTATAAATAAATAAATGGTGGACAGTAACGGAGTAAATTTACTTGAGTACTGTACTTAAAGCAGAAGTAAGCGATCCGGTGGTTTTGGCTAATGCTGCGTTCCAGGCAGGCTTTTGAAACCGTAAGTTACAGCTTCAAGTCACAACTTACGACTTTGTAGCGTTCCAGACAACCCACTCGTGTTTCTCCGACCTGTTTTACCGGTGAAAGTCACTATAACGGCCACTCGTAACTTCTGACCCGTGAACTCGTACCAGATCGAACTGGTACGACTTCACAGGTCACGAATTACGGGTTGCCCTGAACGCACCATAACTTCTTGTCAGCAGATGGAGTTAGCAGTCCCCGCCCTCGTCCCTACGTCACCACATTCAGGCGCATCCCTTGGCTGCACACACAGAGAGGACTGCCCCTTTATGCCGTTCTCTCTCCTCATTGGATAAAAATTGTAGGATAGAAAAAATTGTTTTCTCCTGGGCTCAGAGCAGAGCAGAGTGACTGACAGACCCGTGTTTCAGACCAAACACTCTATAGAAGTGATTGTTGTCGGAAGATACAACTATTTAAGACTTATATTAACACAAATATATCACTTACTGTACTTAAGTACATATCCAGAGGATTTGTACTTTACTTGAGTATTAGATTTCTTTGGTACTTATTACTCTTACTTGAATACATTTCCAAGACAAATATTTTAACTTTTACTGGAGTTAATTTGTAGGAAGGCTGAAAAGTACTGGTTACTTTCAGGTCTTTTTCTAAAATCCTATTGGACACAAGCTGTGTTTGTCAAAGAAGGAAACCCTAACCCCTAAAAGCAGCACATCAGTGCAGCTGCTTTCAAAGAGTTCATTCTCAGAAACAAGAGTTAAAAGCTCCTTACATTCATTTAGAAACTATTAGAGTCATTCATTGATGTGAAGAATAAGAAATTTACTCTGACTCTTACTCAAGTACTGGGGTTGAGTACTCTGTCCATCTCTGTACTCTATATAGTACATATCCACACACACAGACAGGTTTGCGTATTACTGTAATAAATGGAGCAGTGTGTGACTGAGGTGAACTTTGATCTGGTTTCTCTGAGCTCAGTCCGACACACTTGGCTGATGTCCACTTGCCTTCAGATGTCACAATAAACTACCCCTCCCTCCCTCCCTCCCGCTCTCCCTCCCTCCCCCTTTAATTAAAGCCACAAGTCTCCTCTGCATGAACTCAGGGAATTACATAGAAAAAACCGTCACACTTTGTAATGTTGGCAGAACCTTCTGTGAATGAAGGGCTTTTATTTTGAAATTCTGATGTATTTCAGTCTTCACTCATGCAGCTGATTTCACAACGAACCAACCGAAGAAGAATAAAGTATAAAAATAAAAAAAAACTATACATGAAATAAAATTAATTTAAAAAAAATACAGCAACAATTATTTAAGGTTTAGAAACTATTGATTAAATATTGATCATTAAGGTTTTTTCTCCATTTCACACTTTCAAAACACTATTGTTCAGAGGTCATCAATTAAAAAACAGCTAAATAAATACAAACAGAGAGACCCAGCTGGTTGCGAGCCATAGATATATATACTGACTAGATGCCGCCTTCTGCTTCTCAGCGTACGTCAATAGCGCCGCCATCTTGGTCTTGTCCATAGACATATAAGCGTCTGACCAGCAGTCAGACCCTTGTAGAACACATTTCAGTGTATTTATGCATGTGGGTGTGTGTCTGAGTATGTAAGTGTATATTTAATACATACAAAAAAATTATTTAAAAAAATTCAATTTTTTTTTGTATATATGTCTGACATTTATAATAAACCAAACGGCTTGAAAATCGGTTGAATATTCGGTGAGTTATGGTGATTTTAATGGTTGATAGACCTCTGCAGGAAGTAGAAACGGTTTCCCCCTGACCAAGATGGCCGCCGCGTTGACGCATTCCACTCAATAGAGTTGCCTGGGAACGCGGCATCTAGTCAGTAGGCTATATCCACAAGTTTCTGAACGTCATCTATGGTCAAAACCGGAAGACAGTTTTGCCGGTTTGGTGGAATCGTACGTTTACGTTTCCATGGTTTTCAGTCGTTGTCATAGTTGCGGTAAACGCATGGATCTATTAACGCTGGCTTTTAACACGGATGTCAGTCTGTGTGTGATATCCACTGTTAAAAGCTGCTGTGATGATGCATGCCTTTTACAGATTTTCATTGAAAAAAGAAAAAAAAAGAAATCCATGCATTTACCGCGACTACCGAAACCATGGAAACGTAAACATAAAATTACACCGGAAGAGCAAAACCGGCAAAACAGGCTACGTTTTTGACGTTCGGAAAAAGGTGGATAGGCTACATCTATGGTTGCGAGCCAGCCGGCCCCCAGTGCATTGTGGGCCATGAGCCCCAGAGTCCACACAGTGAGACCGTGTTAGTTAATGTAAAGTCCTGAGCTGCTCCAGCCGCTGCTTCAGCTCCCTGCTCCTCTTCCTCAGCTCGTCCTTCGCGGCCAGCAGCCGCCGCTCGTCCTCCCTGATCTCCGTGACGAAGGCCGCCGCCTTCTTCAGGATCACCACCTTGGCCGCCTTGTCGTTGTTGGCGACGGCCGGCACCTGGTCCCTCAGCGCCAGGAAGCTCATCTTCAGCTCGCTGCGCCGCTGCCGCTCCAGCACGTTGTGAGTCCGCCGCCGGTCCTCGCCGTCCTCGCCGCCGTCCGACCGCGGGCTGCAGCACCGCCGCCCGTTGCCAACGGTAACGGCAACGTCAGCTTTGACTCTCTTGACGGCCGGCGGCTCCGGCTGCTGCGCGGCGTAGTTGTGCTGGTGGATGCTGATGTGGGAACGCTTCAGGACGAGCGGCGACGGCGACGACGAAGGCTCCGGTCGCCGGGACGACTTCCTCCTCCGGTCCACCGTCACCACGTCGATCTCTTCATCCTCCTCCTCCTCCTCCTCCTCTTCTTCTTCTTCTTCTTCTTCTGGGGGAAAAAGAAAGGAGACGCTGGTGTCAACAACAACAACAACAAGTTTTATGCTTCAGATGAAAACTACACCAAGGTTTCTGTTGGAGCTTAAAAAGCCTAAAAAACGTTGAAAATGTTAGGCCTTAAAAAGTCTTAAATTCTTCTAAGTGTTGTGTTTAACCCTTTAATCATTTTAGACAGGTCTTAATTTTCTTATGCACATGTAACACAACCTCAATTGTGCTTTATTGAATGTATTTTCAACTACAAACGAGCCCACATGCAACACACAACTTGCATATTGCAGCCAATTTACTTTGCAAGTAATTGTGCGACTCTGTGTTTCTTTTGCACATTTTGTGTTGTGTCTTTTAATCCAATAATGGTCTTAAAAAGTCTTAAATTTGAGTTGGTGAGATGGTCTGGTAGCACTTTACTTGAATAGGTATTCATAAGATTGACATAACAGCTGTCATAAACATCAATGAATACTTATGACTGTCGTTAAGTGTCATTCAGTAAGTTATGTCACTTTTGATGCAAAGTTGACATTGTTTGAGATGTTTTTGTTCTGAGAACTTGACATCATTTTTAAAGTTTGTCCATTAGGTCTGTTATGACAGTTTAAATTGTCTTTATGTCAAGTTCTCATAACAAAAACATCTCAAACAATGTCAACTTTGCATCAAAAGTGACATAACTTACTGAATGACACTTAACGACAGCTGTCAGAAGTATTCATTGATGTTTATGACAGTTTTATGTCAATCTTATGAAGACCTATTCATGTAAAGTGTTACCGATGGTCTTTAGATCGTCTCATGGATCAGCCCCTTCAAAATAAAAGACTCTGCTCTACTGGATGGACTATAGGATTACTAGAGATGTCTTTCCAAAATAAAAGCCTGCCGTGCCGTCTCACCTGATTCGCTGTCGCTGCAGCTGAGCGGCGGCGTGTCCAGACACACTTCTGAGCCGCCGCCGATCTCCGCCGTCGTCTTCTCGCTCAGGCCGGTGTACGGGAACACCACGGACGGGTCGATGCAGTCCGTTGTTGCCATGGAGGCGTGGAGGTCCTGCAGGTAATCCTTGTTCACCTGAGCCCCGCCCACCTTAGCGACCGTCGCCGTCTCCGCCGTCCCGTTCTCCTGGTGAGCGTTGGAGTCGTGGCGTGCGCGGCGCAGCATGGCCAGCCGCTCCGACACCACCTGCTCCAGCCTGGTGGCGGCGGCGAAGCTGCTGCTCCACATGCAGTCCTGGATGATGAAGGACTGGAGGAAGGCCTCGGACGCGGCGCCGTCCTCGTCCAGCAGCGCCGACACGGCCTCCAGGTGGTCGGCGGCGGACAGCGAGACGTCGGGGGACGAGGAGGTCGTCCTGCTGGGGGACAGCGGCGGCGTCGGCAGCAGCTCGAACTTCTTCCAGATGTCCTCGCCCGGGCCCGGCAGCAGCTGGCTGCGCGGCGGAGCGTAGAAGTCCTCCTCCTCGCCGTCCAACAGGAAGTAGGGCTGCACCGTGTCGTAGTCGTAGTCGTAGTTGCTGCTGGACATGGTGAGGACCGGCGGCATGGCGGCTGCCTGAGGAGGAAACACCACACGAAGGTTAAAGGGATAGGTCACCCACAATTGAAATTGCACTCATTATCTACTCCCCCTCATGTGGACTAAGGGCTGGGAGAAGTTTCGGGGAGCATACGTCAGTCCGACTGCCCAAAAGTCCGACAGCTCATTTCTCCGACTACCCATATAAGGTTAGGTTTAGGGTAAGGTTAAGGGTTAGGGCTACTTAAGTCGGAGAAGTGGGAGGTCGGACTAATGGATGCAAAAATAAAGAAATTGTATGGTCGGAGAAATGGGTAGTCGGACAGACGCCATGCGCCCAGAAGTTTCAGAGTCCTTCGTGTCTTCTCTGAGTTACAGGGGGTCTCGGCGTAGCAGTGCATGTCCATATAACGGTTGCAAATGGATACCAACTGTCTTGGTAACAAAAAGACACACCAAAAAACATCCAAATACCTCCGCTACAAAACAAGCTCGAAATATAGACTTATTTAATTTTTTTTCGGGACAATTTTGCATTTCGGGGCTTCAATACAAGACGGACATTACATACGAGCAGCATGGAGGTATTTGGATGAAAGTTGGTATCCATTGACAACCATGGACAAATACTGCTACGCGGACCCCCCCCCCCCGTTACTCAAAGAAGGCCCGAGAAATTCGAATTTTGGATGAACTATCCCTTTAACTTTGGATTTATAACATGATGAATGAGTTGTTCTGTTGTTACAGGACGGAGGAGGTTTAAAGTCTGAGTGTCGCTGACTATGTTTCTATTTTCTTTTTTCTGTGTGTAAAGCTCTTTGTGTTACATGTCTATGTAGGAAAAGTGCTTTATAAATAAAGTTTGATTGATTGATTGATTGATTGATTGATTGATTGACTTTGCAACTACATTATAAACTCAGTATTGTGTTATTGAACCGTGGTTTTATAATAATATGCAACAGTCGCGCAAAACTCCATCTGAAACAACTTAACTTTACATCTATGGTCGTTATGATTCATAAATCTGACTCCAGCTCATGTGTCACCCATGATTCAGCCGCTACGAATCCAATCGGCTGTGATAAATCTGAGAGGAAACTAATGTTTTAATTGTGTGTCTGTATCTGTGTTCTTTCTTACTTGTTGCAACAAAAATTGCCCTACGGGGACACAAATAAAAAACCTTGACCTTGATGTTGACATAGGCTATCTATCTATCTATCTATCTATCTATCTATCTATCTATCTATCTATCTATCTATCTATCCATCCAGATGTTGTCAGGTGAAAGCTGCAGAGTGTTAGAGATGAGCAACTTCCGGTGATGATCAGATGATTTAAATGAAGGCTCATCATTGTGATGCTCTAAACTTTACAACTCTTTAGGTTTCCGATGAAAGTTAAGACAATAAAACATCAGGACTCAAGCATGTAAAAAAAAAAAAAAAAAACAACCTCACAGAGCAAAGAACTTGTTACAAAAACGAACAGAAAATCTACAAAGTGTAAAAAAAAACAAAAAACCTCCGAGTTATTCTAGAGAAATTAACTTTTATTTTTTTATAGTACCGAGCTGCAGCCGCTCGCTCACTCACCGTTATATCCCGGGATAAAACTTCAAAGGTCCGAGGTGAACAGCGAGTTAAAGTCCAGATGTGTTTGTTCGGTTTATTCCAACAGAGTCCGTGAGTGACCGCGTCGTCCTCTTCTGATCGCTGATCGATACCAGAGTGATCAGATGATGATGGTGTTGACTCCTCCGCTGTGTGACGGTGACTCACTCCGAGCAGCTGCTCTCAGACCTTTAATACCCCCCTCCCTCCCCTACCTACCCTCTTACCCCTCCCCATCTGTCGTCATGCGCAACTTTCGCGCCAAATATTGGTACGTAGCACAGCGAAACGACCTCTGCGCGCGATGGGGACAGCGCGACAAATGACGTCGACACCTTTTCCGTCAGAAAACCTGGACTGTGATTGGTTTGTTTTCATTGCAGCGCGCAGGGAGATGCCCAGAGGAGCGGGACTAGTTCGCTCCGCGGATGTGTAGCCCACTGAGGGCGGTGAGGCGGCAGGGTGGTCCACGCTGACTGTAAATGATGCAGAGGGAGAAAGTTCCGGGAAAACAGCGGCACTCATTCAGTCAGTCAGTCAGGAAAACAACAAACAAACAAACAATACAAAACAATACGACAAACAAACAAGAATATACAGTAGCTTGAATAGATAAACACATAGAAATATATGAGAATAAAAGGAAAATAATACAAAAAGGGACAATAAAAATACTATATTAAAATAATAGTACTAATAACATAGGCTAATTAAAATAAACCAAAGAGATTAAAGATTATTAACTAGAAAAAAGAATATTGAAATATATTTATTTAAACAAAAAAAGAAGAAAACTATAAATCTTGGAAATCAATCAGCTGAAATAAAGTGTGAAGCTCAGTTAGAGGTCACTGTGCAGTGAGTAATGCATGATGGGAATTCAGGTGTTACTGGATGATCACTTTACTGATGATGTTTAATGAATGAATAAATGAATGAATGAAGGTGAGTGAGCTGCTTTCACCTTCAGTAACTAACTTTACGTCAGATAAACAGTCACGTAACGGAGGTAAACAAACCAGATGTGGTGGAGACGAGCTGCTCTGTACTATACATTATATTCCATGACATCACGGGGGTGGAAGTACAGTCGAGGGAAAAAAAAAAAACTTCTCTGTGTTGTGGTGGGAAATGAAACCGTCACACTGCTGCCCTCTGCTGGCTGAGGCAACACACTGATTCAGACTCCACACTTCTGCCCTTGTCCAGGGCCGTTGTCTAGGGGAGAAAGGTGGTGATAACTCTAGGGGCCCAGCGCCCAGTGGGGCCCATAAAAAACCCCAGTAGTCTAATCTTTGTATGACTGATTTATTCTGCGTAAGACCCTGACTAATACTCATAGTACACTGTAAAAACTCAACATCTTTCCAAGAATATTTGTCTTATTTCTTGTCCAAATGTCTCATTTCTAGTCAAAACTAATCTCTTTCCACTTAAAATAAGACTCATCACCTAAAAATTAACTTGTTTTTAGATAATTTTCACTTAAATTCACAATAAATAGAAAAATCTGCCAGTGAAAGTAAGTTTTTTGTGCTTGTAATAAGGAAGAAAAACTTGCTCCACTATCAGAATTTTTCTACTTATTCCCAGTGAAAATCTGCTTGAAAGAAGTAAAAAGTGTCTAAAAACAAGCTACTTTTAATATGATGAGTCTTATTTTAAGTATAATGAGATTTGTTTTGACTAGAAATGACATTTTGACTAGAAATAAGACAAATATTCTTGCTAAGATACTTGAGTTTTTGCAGTGTAATGCTGCATTAGCATCAAAACAAAGAAGGCTAAATAAAAAACGATAATACATACGTAGTCTAAGAAAAAAAAAAGAAAAGTTAGGGGGAGGGGCCCACTTTAGTAGTTTAAGGGGGCCCAGAATTCCTAGCAACGGCCCTGCCCATGTCTACTTCACTTGTGTAATTCTTGTATTTATATGTTATATTTCTTCTTGCTGTAAACATTTTAAATATTGCTCTGTATAAACGGAATTTAATCCATTGCCTTCCTCTGCTGTGATGAGAAAAGCTTTTATTCTGCTGCCCCCTGCTGGCTGCAGCGACACAATGTAATTACTGTAAAACAGTAATAGGGCCTACCAACAGTGTGTACTAAACACCAAAACAATTAGTGTTCTATAACAGTGGTTCTCCAACTTTTCGGAGCACTGGGCCCCTGCACATGTTTTAGCAGCGCTGAGGACCCCCACTTCCCCCCAGGCAGGAGGTGGAGGGGCAAAAAAGGCCCAAACCAGACAGAATTGACAGAAATAGAAATAGCCTTTTTTTATTGCATCATTCCATCGTTGTTAAATACGCTCAATGTTGTATTTTTTAAGATGTATGTTACAGACAAAAAATAGGGAGTTTTACACTATATTCCTGTGCAATATTTCACAATAAAAGCCCAATTAAGAAATGAATTGAGACTGTCCACTGAAACAACCAAGTCTGACCGATTTTCCATTAAAACATATGGCACTGGGGAAAATGACAATAAGCTTAGGCAATGATAATGGCTTCAGTCAATATTTTAATATAAAGTGACGAATGTCTGTAAAGGTCACTCATAAAATGATGTGTTATCATTTGAAGTACCCTTGCAATCGCACCAAGTACCACTAGGGGTCCAAGTACCCTTGGTTGAGAAACATTGTTCCATTATGTAAAGGTTTTTGCAATCCTGTTTAATTAACAGTACATTAAATGTACTTAAAGTGTCAAAATGAAAGAAATGCTTGTGATTCTTTGTGCCATTTTACATTGTTATTATTCTTTTTTTTTATCATAACATTATTTATAGTTTTGAGTAATTACATTGATTTAATTGGATGTGTATTGTAGAAGGTCTCCCTCTGCTGGTCCTTTATATGTGTAGCAACCAGTGGCAGTGACAAATCCTTTTAGTGAACTGGTAATATGTGACAGGTGAAGAAAGAAGAGCTGTAGTTGCCATCATGAATGAGTTCTGGGGGATTTGGTTGCAAACTAAATCAGAAGATATTGACCTGCTGAAAAGAAATGAACTGCAAAAGAGTTTAAAACTTGATGTGTCTAAAGCAAGAAATCAGTGTCAAAGTAAGACTTCGCCTTGCTCTAGTATTTATCAATATATTAAGTTTGGGAATATTGTAGTGGATGAAAAACGATGGGATGTCAGTACACGGCTTTTTGAAAAAGCTATGACACAAGATGAAAGTTGGGCAGCCATAGCTTTTTACAGTCATGCATACTGCACTATAAAGCAGCAGAAGGAAGATTACCTCACAAAGGCCAGAGATGATCTCAGAAAAGCACAAGAGTCTCTGAAGTTCCTCAGTGAGGAATGCATGGTGTGCCTGCAGATTATAAAACTGTCCCCTGCTCAATCAACCAACAGTCAACTCAACCAAACCAGCCTTGAAAAACAGTTTTTAAACAAGTGTAAAATGTTGAAGTACTTTGATGACAACATTAGTGAAGCTATAAAAAAGCTGGAGGAGAGTACGTTTTCGCTGTGGAGGAGAAACCTCGTTTCCCATGGGAAGCTCTGACAGTGTTCTTTCTTGGACTTCTGCAGGTAATTGGTGGGACACTGCTCACTATTTACATTTGGAGCACTTTCTCAAGTTGGAATGGGGATGATCAGTGAGGGAATATCAGACTGCATCCATGGCATCGAGTCCATGGTGACAGGAAAATTCAGCTGGAAAGAATGGGCCATAGAAAAAGCCATTTCTATTGCTTTGTCCCTGATTTCATTTGGAGTTGGAAAGTTGATTGCAAAGGGCTTCAAAGCCTGTAAAATGGCAATCAAATTTGCTAAAAACATGAAGTCAATGCCAAACTTTCTCCACAGACAGGCGAAAGATGCCATTAGTACTGTTGTAAAGACAAATGTTAAAAATGCAGTGAAGTGCACAACAAAGAAATTGGTAGAAGAAACCATTCAGTATGGATTTGGAAAGGCAGAAAATGCAGTAATGCAAGAAATACTAAATGGCATTAAGCATAAGGTGAAAGAGGGAATTGTAAATGATGTGGCTTCCAACATGGAAAAAGAGCCGCTGACTGCTTTAGTAGACCCCATTATTCTCTCACATCTTCAGGATAAAGAACATCTTTCTGATCTCATAGAGGACGAGGAAAGACGGAGCGAACTTCTGTCTATTTTCAGAGAATTAAGCAACACTGCATTACAGCCATTCTATGCTGATCTCAGTTGGCAGCACAAGCTCAACTCTTCCATCTCCAAAGTGATTGACGGAGTGAAGTCACACCTCACAAGTGGTCAAAAGTGGACACGTGTATTTCTGACAACTATCAAAGTTGCTCATTTGGCAGCACTGGGAGGAGAAGCAACCAAAGCAGTTCTCACCCTGTCAAAAGAGTTTTTCTCAAACCTTCACGATGAGCTCAATCAATTTAACCAGGAAAAATGTTCCTCAGAGAACATGAGGCAAAATGAGCTTTCTGAACCAGACACTAAGATGCTGAAAAACTTCAAACAGGATTTATCTCAAACCATCAGTGTTTTATTATCCGACGCTCTGGTAGAAGTGTTCCACCGGAAATTCAGCAGTCACATTGTTTCTTATGCCCAAGGCAAAGTAAATGGCTACATACGCAGTTCCACAAGAACTCTCTTGAATACAAACAGAACAGAGGAAAAACTCAGAGCTGGACAAAACACCATTGGAAAGATGGATGTAGATCTGACGTCAAAAGACAAACCTCCAGGTAAACAGGCATTGCTGCATGCTAAAAAGATCAGGGACCCTACAACAGCAGGTACTATTCTAGATATCAGAGTCCTGTCAGAAGCCACTGGCACTAAGGTTGTCATCCTAACAGAGGGAAGTGATGGCAAGCTCCAAAACTGAACCCTAGCACTAAACCTGCCAGTCAAACCGTGACATTGATGTACAGGCCAAAGAGTTCCCAATACCCTGACGGCCATTATGATGTGAAGATCAATAATAGGACTATACCTATAATCAATGAAGGCAAGAGCTGCCTGTTTCATGCTTTAGCACGAGGTATGAAACCAGGGGCCAGTGAAAAAGAGATCACCTTGGAGGCTGGCCGGCTCAGATCTGTGGAGGCTGATGCTCTCAAAAAACATTCAGGCCAATGGGAGAAGTTTGTTGAGCGCAAACTATGGACAGAGACAATTAGAAGAGGGGACTGGTACATGGCAGAGGGAGCTGAAGAAAGACAAGAAAATGTAAAAGAAACCGAAAAGCGGCTTGGTTAAGTTAAACATTACGGAGATGCAAGAAATGACAATCGTGGTCTTGGAGAGTTCATCAATGCAGATCATCAACCACCAGTGAATAGTATATGGAAAGCTATAGAGCTGAACCTGTACAGCAAATTGGCTAAAGCCTTTCTTGAAGTGGGAACACGCACCTCCCTCAAATGCCCAATCAATCCCACCAACAAACAGATAAAAAATGTGAAAAAATACCATGGCCGTCACCTTCTAAGTGTTAATGTGCCTGTAATATCCTTGCGATATTATAGAAAAATGGACGGACACAGGAGCTACGTTTGAGGTTAGTTTACTGAACACTTTTCAATATGGCGGACATGCATACAGGTCAAGAGGTCAACCAATTCTAACCAGCCTATGCTGCCACCCTGAGGACAACTCCCGTCATAACATAACATTGTCACTCTTCTACATTCCTCCCCCCTTAAAGCAGATATCAGTGGCACGGCCGTTTCGGCTAATGCTGTGTTCAAGGCAGGCTTTTGAAACCGTAAGTTACAGCTTCAAGTCACAACTACGACTTGGTAGCGTTCCAGGTAACCCGTAGCTCGTGTTTTTACCATCCTGTTGTCTGTGAAAGTTCCCTATAACGGCCACTCGTAACTTCCGACCCGTGAACTCGTACCAGATCGAACTGGTATGACTTCACAGGAAGGAAAAACACAAAGTACGAGTTTCCTTCAACGCACCATGAGTTAGCAGCCCCCGCCCTTGTCAGGCATCAATTGGTCCTCGTGCTACGTCACCACATTCACGCGCATCCCTTGGCTGCACACACAGCCCTTCATGACGTTCTCTCCCCTCATTGGATAACACTTGTATCCCACAAGGAAAATTTTCTCCTCGGGTTACAGCAGAGCAGAGTGACGGAGAGACTCGTGTTTAGGCTGAAATACTTCATGTAAGTGATTGCTGACGGAAAATAGGACTATTTAGGACTTATATTAACAAAAACATTCCACTGATATCTGCTTTAAGCTATTTTTTTCCGTGCCCCACAATAACATTGTGTCATCTTACACCTACTCAACTGACACTGAAACAACAATTAATAGGCACTTAAGGTTTGTTTGTCACTCAACACATTTCACAGTAACAATAACCAACAACAATCACCAAGTTACTTTTTTTTTTCGTTTTAAACCATCAATTTAACACTCATAGTCATTCAAATAACTTGGTTTGCACACAGTCCTTTGTGACCGGCGCACAGGTGCTACCACAGGTGGTGACAGCCCTGCAGCATCTGGAGGTGGAATGTCAGACACTGATGGAGTTGCTTTGTCTGGAGCAGGACTTAAGACACTCTGAGGGTGTGTCTCCTGAACACTGCCATTTCCTGCCAGAGTGGAAGTCTCTGACGCATCCCTTACTGCTGTGGGTGAAACAGACAGTCCCAATGGTTCTGTGACCTTTGCCTCCAAACAGTCCCCTTTCTCAGGTCTTGACAGTATCTGATCCACATGTCTGCGCACAATGTTACCATCTCCTAACATGACCTTGTAAGAGACAGGACCTGTGATCTTTGTAATGAAACCAGGAATCCACTTAGGACCATGACTGAAGTTTCTCGTGACCACAGCATCTCCTTCTTGGAATCCTCTCCCTTTTTGCTGCTTGTCATGATGTTTCTTTTGGCTGAGCTGTTTTCGCTCCACCTTTACTCTGCGATCAGGATGAAGCAGATCCAGTGTAGACCTTAACTTCCTTCCTTGCAACATTTCCGCAGGTGAGAGCCCTGTGGTGGACTGTGGTGTAATGCGATAATTAAACAGCACTCTCGACACTTTAGTGGCAATGCTGCCCTCTCTTGCCTTTTTCATCATTGACTTGAACGTCTGGACTGCGCGCTCAGCACAGCCGTTGGATGAAGCATGATATGGAGCAGATGTGATGTGCTCAATATCATTTTTCCTCAGAAAGTCTTTGAATTCCGCACTCACGAAACATGAGCCATTATCGGACACAATTGTCTCTGGTATCCCCTGATTACTGAAGCTCTTTCGCAGGCATTCAATTGTGATGGCTGAGGTGGAGGTTGTTACAGGATAAGCATCCATCCACTTTGAATGCGCGTCCATCAGGATCAGAAACATGTGTCCCATAAAAGGTCCGGCATAATCAATGTGTAATCTCTGCCACGGTTTGCTTGGCCACTCCCACGGGTGAAGTGGTGCTGGAGCAGGCAGGTTACGGTGTTCTTGGCATGTGACACAACTTTTAACTACAGTCTCTATGTCTGCGTCCAATTTTGGCCACCAGAAGTAGCTCCGTGCTAAAGCTTTCATCCTAGTGATACCAATGTGACTAGGGGTGTAACGGTATATGTATTCGTCCCGTGCCGTCACGGTACGGGGGTCACGGTTCGGTGCACACAGTCACACGACGAATACGTCTGAATGAATATTTAAAAAAAAAAAAAAAGTCGAGTCCTCACTCCAACCCAGGTGGCGGTAATGAGCCTCGAAGCTGCCTGCAGCCGTCATAACAGACGAAGAAGAGAAGTGATGAGAGTGTGAAGTTAGAGGAGTTGCTGCTTCATTTATGTCTCCGTGTGGCAATGAAACACAACGGCGGCGGCTCGCGACCATAGACTGTGTAAAGCAGCTCGCGACTGGTCCACCGGACAAAGTCCGTCGGCGCTATTTCACGGATGCGCGCTGCGTCGCTAGGAATGCATCAAACACGTTAGCGCATGTTCACCCCGATATGTCAATCACTGGTGCAAGGAAAAAGGGAGACCGCACACTATGTACACATTGTCTGATGAAGGGCTGACGCCTGAAACGTGTGAGTGACATTAAACTGTCACTGGAGCTTTTAACTAGTGTGCGGTCTCCTTTTTTCCTTACCTGTGTCTTTCTTGGTGATCCAGCACCTGTCTTCAGTTTTTTTGGGATGTGCGTTCAGCTGCCTAATATGTTTTATGAACACAGGCAGGACCAGAAACATCACCAAAGTAACTGGCATTTTTTAATAATAATAATTTAATAATTCGAATAATAGTTGCCAGTTGTCAAGTGCAAGTCTTTTTCCCCTCTAGAATTAATGAATGGCATTATAACACTCCTAATGTATTTGTTTTATTTTATATTCTATATTTTTTACTTTTATAACACAAGACAGATTTTAGTTTTACATTCAATTAGTGTCTGTTGTACCGAAACCGTACCGAACCGTGACCCCCAAACCGAGGTACGTACCGAACCGTGACTTTTGTGTACCGTTACACCCCTAAATGTGACCATGATGTAATTGCTGTAACATGGCCTCTCGTCCTGGTGGCGGCACCACAACACGTGACCCCCACAGTACACACCCATCTTGTACACTTAACTCTGTTTTTCTCACAGAGTAAGGTTGGAAAGCTGGATCTAAGTCGTGCATTGGCCAGCCATGTTGGATCAACTGTGCAACTCTGGACAATACAGGGTCTCTGTTTGTCCACCTGCTCACTTCCACTGTAGACACGAGGGTTACAGTCTCCATCATGAGCACTCTTTCCTCCTGTTCCTCCTTGGCTGCAGGTTGCGGCAGAGGAAGGCGACTCATGGCATCTGCATTTCCATGATGTTTTCCAGGTTTGTAGATGATCTCATATTCATACGCTCTCAGCGTTACAGCCCATCGCTGAATACGAGGAGATGCCATGTTAGGCACAGCCTTCATCTCGTTGAAGAGGGATAGCAAGGGTTTGTGATCAGTACAAATGACAAACTTCCTTCCGTACAGGTATTTGTGGAAGCGCTGAATGCCAAACATCACTGCCAAGCCCTCTTTGTCTAATTGTGAGTAGTTGGATTCAGCTGATGTCAGTGTCCTTGACATAAAGCTGATTGGTCGCTCTTGTCCATCTGGCATTCGATGCAACAACACCGCCCCCACTCCATAGGGCGAGGCCTCACAGGACAGGATCAAGTCTTTTTGACTGTCATAATGCACTAATACTTCAGACGATTGCATGAGGCGCTTGGATTCCTCAAACGCTCTCTCTTGTTCTGTCTCCCATTTCCATTTTTGTCTCTTTTCTCAACAGTTCATGCAAAGGAGACAACAATGTGGACAAGTTTGGCAGGAATCTGTTGTAATAATTGAGCAAGCCAAGGTACGCACGCAGTTCAGTGACATTAGTGGGTGCTGGTGCTTTCTGTATTGCACTGACCTTGTGTGGTAGGGGATGAAGTCCCGAGGCATCCACTTTATGTCCTAAGAACTCTGCTTCCTGTTCCATGAATGCACATTTGTTGCGCTTTAGGCGAAGGCCAGCTTCCTGCAGACGTGTCAGCACCTGGTTCAACGTTGCCAGATGTTCTTGGTCACTTTGTCCTGTCAACAAAATGTCATCCAAATATACTGCCACATTTGGGATGCCAGCCACCAGACTCTCCATCAGTCTCTGAAATATGGCTGGACTGGAAGAAACCCCAAATGGCAGACGGTTCACCTGGAACAGACCTTTGTGTGTGTTAATGGTGACATAGGGCTTTGATGCTTCATCTATAATCACCTGTTGATAGGCATGGCTCAAGTCCAGTTTACTAAACTTTTCACCACCGGACAATTTCTCAAACAAATCCTCTAGTTTTGGTATTGGATACTGTTCCAACTTTGACACCAGGTTGACTGTGAGCTTGTAATCTCCACAGATGCGCACTGAGTTGTCAGGCTTCAACACAGGAACAATCGGCGCAGCCCACTCAGACCACACTTCACTGGCTCGATTATCCCTTGATTGGTGAGTCTCTCCAACTCGACCTCCACTTTCTTTCTCATAGCATAAGGGACTGGGCGGGGTTTATAGTACTTTGGAGCAACTCCTTCTTTTACGTCTATTTTTGCTGGGTGGCCCCTCCAAGTTCCCAGTTCCTCTTTGAAAACGTCCTCATTCTGCCTTAACACCTCTTGCAGTGTTATCTGTTTTTGTTCTATGTTGTTAAGCAGAACACAGTTCATCCCCAGCTCTTTAATCCATGATCTGCCCAACAGGTTTGGCCCTGGCCCAGCTACGACCACCACTGGAAGCTGTTTGGTTTGGTCTTTGAACTGCACAGTTACTTCTGCTGCACCTAGTGTGGGCACTCTCTCACCAGTGTATGTTTTAAGAGTCAGTGAACAATCTTGCAGCTTTGGTGTACACCCTGCTGCTGCCCATAACTTAGCATACTCAGTCTTTGATACAATTGTCACACTGCAACCTGTATCTACTTCAAATTTTACCATGTTACCATTTAGGTTTAGCTGAGTAGTAATGGGGTCTGTTTTTGCTATTTTTGGCTCTGTTAGATTGTGCAATGTAAACACCTCTTCATCACTAGAGAGATTCACAGAGGATTCACTTATGTGGTGTGCAGACTGTTTTTTATCCCTTTTTACAAACTGCTTATGCCTCCCTCCCCCCTTAAGCTGCTGCTGGCCTATAGGAGGCAAGGATCTGCACATCTTCTTCACATGTCCTTTTTTTCCGCAGCCATGGCACTTTTCATTGATGAACCGACAGTTCCGTGCCACATGTTCACCCCCACACCTGTAACATGTTAGCGGTGTCGTTTTTCCTTGCCACTTCTGTCCCACTTTCACATTGTGCACTGGCAGTTGTGCTGCAGCTTTACTCACATTACTGTCCAACGTTTTCAGTTGCAGTTGCAGGTCCCGCACGTCCCTGCTTGCGGTCTCGATGGCTTGTGCGACTTTCAGCGCCTGCTCAAAAGTCAGGTCGGGCTCCGCCAACAATCTCCGCTGGATGCGGTCATCCGCAATGCCGCATACGAGCCTGTCGTGCAGCATCTCTTTCAGCTTATCCCCGTAGTTACAGTGTTGAGCCAGCTCCCGTAGCACCGCTACATACTCCGTCACAGTCTCATTCACCGCCCTCGTCCTCGAGTTAAACTTGAATCTCTGGACTATCTCACTGGGCTTTGGGTTATAGTGTGACTGAAGCAGGTTAGTCAAGTCCTCATATGACTTCTCACCAGGCTTCTCCGGGCTTAACAAGTTTCTCATTAAACTATATGTCTGGCTGCCAACTGAGCTCAACAATATAGCCCGCTTTCTTTCAGCTTCCGTGATATCGTTTGCCACAAAAAAATGTTCCATCACCTCGACGTACTCCTCCCAGGCTTGAATCTGGCTGTCAAAAGCCGCGAGTGTCCCAACCATTGCCGTAGCCATCCGGACGCTGTCTCCTCGTCGCTGCTACTAGCTCCGTCGTTAGCGTTGCTGCTAGCGTTTAGCCTCCTCGACGCCCGACCCGCGTCCCCGCGTAGCCGAACTCACAAGCTGCTTCCTCTTCTTACAACCCACAGTGAGCTCGCTGGGTCTCCTCGTCGCCAAAATGTAATATCCTTGCGATATTATAGAAAAATGGACGGACACAGGAGCTACGTTTGAGGTTAGTTTACTGAACACTTTTCAATATGGCGGACATGCATACAGGTCAAGAGGTCAACCAATTCTAACCAGCCTATGCTGCCACCCTGAGGACAACTCCCGTCATAACATAACATTGTCACTCTTCTACAGTGCCAAAGGAAGTACATGGTGAGTTTCCTAGTACAAAATCAGGAGCATTCAGGTACGCATTAGCTAAAACAATGAGCGAGGATAATATCGTGGGTACCTTCAAAATGATCATGTTAGGCTCAATGCCTGAATGCAAGTTGATCAGTGGAAACAACAAAAATTTTCAGAACAGTGAGAGGAGTAAAACCAGGCTTGCCACTTTTGAACAAAATTTTCCACAACAATCTAAAGATCTGGTGCATGCATGGTACAACAAGTTTAAAGGCAAACGTGTCATGACAAAGGCCCATCTCAACACCCTGACTGAGTGGATTGACAACTGTGGTTATTACATATAATGTATAACTGCATTTTTTTCAGTGTGAGAATAATGAATTATATAATTGGTAAATGATGTCAAATGTTCATGAGGAAGCACTCCATGTTTTAGCCATATTTGTGAGGCCCAAACTGGTGGGGTATGTCATGTTCGTGTTCCAAGGATGAGGCCGTGTTGATAGCAAGTAACTTAGTTTAATGTCTCACGTTCTCAACAACATACATGTGGCTCCATGCAGTCTTGCTCTACTCTGTTATATGGTACGGTAAGCTGACTACTAACCAGTACTGCCGCCTAGCGGTCACACATGTAATAACATCCAATCATAACATCCCCCCTTTTCTAAGGTAAAATGCATTAACATGAATCATCACATTAGCTGTGTCAGTTATTTCAATCATTTCTCATTCAGCATAACTCTGCAACACATAAGCAGTATAAACAGTTTATATCAGATTGCATAACTCATATCTAAGCCACCACTAGACCATTTAGAACACATTCACAACATCAATCAATATACATTTTTGTTCAACATCTTTAACATGCATATTGAATTTTCTTTGTTTATAAGTTCAGTGAAGTTCAATGAAACTGAGTCTGCTAAACCGAATTGCCCCTTGGGGATAAATAAAGTTGTCTGAATCTGAATCTGAATCAGTCTATCAGGCTTTCTGATTTCTCTTGTGGACCTTCTTAACTCAGGTTCGCTTGGAGTAGGTGTGTGAGAGTCAGTGTTAGAGTCCATAGCAGGTGTGGGAATTACCTGAGATTCACCACAGGTTACACTGAGCTCACCAACAGTCCCTTGAGGAGTCATTAATAGACTGCGACGATTGCGTCTGAGTATTTGTCCATCATCAGTTTTCACTGTGTACGATCGTGGAGCAACTTCTTGCAGGACAGTTGCTTTTGTACTCCATCCATCAGCATCCTCAATCCTGACTGTGTCGTTGACTTTTGCATCATTTTCTGTTGTCGTAGCTTATGTTCAATCTTTGAGTGATTCTTTTGCTTTAATTTATCGTTTTGATGACTCGGCAACGTTGTTCGTAGCTTCCTCTTCATCAGCAGTTCAGCTGGTGATAGGCCGCACTGAAGAGGTGATGCTCTGTAGCTCAATAAAGCCAGATAGGGATCCGAGTCACTGTCAGCTGCTTTCTTTAGGAGTTGCTTGAGAATGTGAACTCCTTTTTCAGCTTGCCCGTTTGACTGTGCATAGTGTGGGCTTGACGTCACATGCTTGAAATCATATTGCACTGCAAACTTCTGCCATTCTTTGCTGCTGAAGCAGGGGCCATTGTCGCTCACCACGGTGTGTGGGATGCCATGCCTGGCGAAGATAGATTTAGCATGTGTTATGACACAAGTTGATGTTGAGCTTGTCAGTAGCGCCATCTCAGGGAAGTTTGAGTAGTAATCCATTACCACTAAATAGTCTTTACCTCTGAGATGAAACAAGTCCATTCCTACTTTGTGCCATGGTGCTGTTGGCACCTCAGCTACCACCATAGGCTCTTTGCTCTGCTTGTTCCTGTGTTTCTGGCATGTTTCACATTTACTTACAAGTGTTTCAATGTCTTTGTTCAGTCCGGGCCAGAAAACCGTGTCTCTCGCCCTCCTTTTGCACTTTTCGATGCCGAGATGGCCTTCATGTATCCTGTGCAACATGTCCATTCTCAAAGCCCGTGGAATAACAATCCTGCCCTTTTTCAACAGCAGACCGTCCACAGTACTAAGCTCACCTCTAACATGGTAAAATTGTGGACATGAACCAGCTGGCCATCCCTCATCCATGTTCTTCATGACATGCTGTAGCTCCGCATCCTTTGCTGTGGCCTCAGCTATTTGTCTTGACTTTGTATCCGACACAGGCAGTGTAGCCGACACCATGTTCACGTGACACTGTATGTCCTCGTCTGTTTCACTCACACTGTCGCCTGTAGTTGCTCTGGATAGGGCATCAGCAAGGACTAGGTGTTTACCTGGAGTATATATCAGTTCAAAATCATACCTTTGCATCTTCATCATTAACCGCTGAATCCGTGGAGACATTTCATTCAGATTCTTTTTGATGATGGCGACCAGCGGTCGATGATCAGTTTCGACTGTGAAAGACGGCAGGCCGTACACGTAGCTATGAAACCGCTCCAAACCATACGCCAGTCCCAAACATTCTTTTTCGATCTGAGCGTATCGGCATTCAGTTTTTGTCATAGCCCGAGATGCATAGGCTACCGGTTTCCAGTGCTCACCCTCAGCCTGGAGTAGAACGGCACCAATACCATCTTTGGAAGCATCTGTAGACACTTTTATCCTCTTCGTGTGGTCATAAAATGACAACACAGGTGCTGTGCTCAGTGTGTCCTTGAGTTTTTGCCACTCATGCTCATGTTTCACTGTCCATTTAAACTCACAGTCCCTGTGCAGAAGCTCTCGTATGCATGATGTCTTTGCTGTCAGATTGGGAATGAATTTACCTATGAAATTCACCATCCCCATGATGCGTAGCACCACTGTCTTGTCTGTGGGCCTTGGCATGTTCTGTATTGCATGTATTTTGTCTTTATCTGGTTGGACACCACGTGCAGACAGCCTGTCTCCCAGGAAGAGGATCTCTTGAACGCCAAACTCACATTTACTCTTGTTGAGTTTCAGTCCATACTTTTGTATGCGTTCCATAACTCTGTTCAGCCTCTCGTTGTGCTCTTGGGCTGTGGACCCCCATATGATGATGTCATCAATGTAGACTCGAACTCCATCCAAGCCCTCGATGATCTGCTCCATCGCTCTGTGAAATATTTCAGGTGCTGACTTGATTCCAAAAGGCAGTCTGAGAAAGCAGTGTCTGCCGAAGGGCGTATTAAAGGTACAGTACTTGGTGCTGCTTTCATCCAGTTTCAGCTGCCAGAAGCCTTGTGAGGCGTCAAGCTTTGTGAAGTATTTGGCACCTGACATTTCACTGATGATCTCTTCACGTGTAGGTATTTGATAATGTTCACGCTTTATGCTCTCGTTTAAGTCTTTAGGGTCCATACATATTCTCAACTCACCATTCTTTTTCTTTGTGATGACAAGTGAGTTGACCCAGTCTGTAGGCTCATTAACCTTTTTGATTACTCCTAACATGATCATTCTGTCGAGTTCTTTCTTTAGGCAGTCTTTCAGTGGCGCCGGAACTCGGCGTGCTGCATGCACAACTGGTTGGGCTCCTTCTTTCAACTGTATTTTATATGTGAAGGGCAAAACACCAAAACCCTTGAAAACATCTGAAAAGTTCTGAACAATTGTGTCCATACAGTCATTTGTTGGGTTTATGGTTGGAACGATGCGATGCACTCTTTTCACAAGCCCCAGTTCTTCACAGGCTCTGTCACCCAGAAGTGATTCCCGTCCCTCATTCACAACAAAGAAGAATAGGTGGTGCACTTTTCCTTTAACTGTGACACTCAACCTGCATGTGCCCAAACATTTGATTGGCCGCCCATTGTAGTCTTTCAGTCCAGATTCTTTTCTTTTTATTTGTGGCTTATTTTTCATTGCCTTCACATCACACATGCTTATGAGATTTGCTTTTGCACCAGTGTCCAATCTCATGGTGACTACAGTCCCATTTATCATTAGAGGAGCTATCCACTTATCTTCTGTAGTGACATCATTTACATTGTCTGGCTTATTTATTTGTTCACTTTCACAATTCACCATTCCAACAAAGAACGTGTCACTGAGATCAGGCTCGTCTATTAAGTTTACCGCTTCTTCTTTCTTCCCCTCTTTCCGTTTGGAGAAGCATTGTTTAGCAAAATGATTCTTGCCTTGGCAAGTGGAGCATTGCTTACCAAACGCTGGACACTGTCTAGGCTTGTGCTGTGAGCCGCAGCGCTTGCAGTTTATCATCACGTCCTCCTGCTGTGCAGGCCGGGTCTGTGTGCGCCGTCTCCGCTGATACGACACCGCTCCAACCGCTGCCGCGCTGTCGCTCTGCGCC
>NC_140923.1:3414366-3469366 GCF_045865225.1 Trachurus japonicus | reverse complement strand
CAGATAAGTATGACTTAAACCATTTTAGGGCAGTTCCTTTAATCCCTATTTCATGATCTAGTCTCTGCAGCAGGAGACTAGATCTCGACTAGATGCAGACTAGACTAGATGCAGTCTTGCTCTACTCTGTTATATGGTACGGTAAGCTGACTACTAACCAGTACTGCCGCCTAGCGGTCACACATGTGTGGTGTATTTTCTACCTCCTAATATGTTAAGTAATGTACCCTGAGGGTTAATTGTGAGACTGGACGTTATAACACAGGCTGGACACCTACTGTCAGAATGATTGAGTCTTGAGTGCATGATAGTTATAGATAAACAGACAGTTCAAGGTACATAAAATACCCTTGTCTGAAAAGGAGGTCCAAAGTAACTGGTGACGTCAGCTACTGTACCACTCAGTGTGGCAGCTGACTCTTATTGATTAAATACTCATTCCTTATGTTTAGAGAGGTGGAGTTTTAGAACATACTACAGTATATAAGGTCAGGACTTTTGGCTAAGAGAGAGAGGTCTCGTAATTGGCTATAGAGGCTTCTCGAAGATTCGGCTTTTTGACACTACATCTTTTTTGTAATAAACTCCTTTTTTACCATCTACAAAGAAGACGTGTCAGAGTGGGCATCTTTTCATCAGCATCGACATCAAAATATACCACAAATTGGCGTCACGAACTTCGGACGTGTTGTGACCTTTTTCCAGCTTCAGCTTCTTGCTTCGATTACACACAAGTTAAGGGTGAGTTTTTTACTAATCCTTGCGCTGGTTTGCTTTTTGGAGCTGCTGTCTTTTGGCTGTTGGGTTGCACCGTTAAAGGACCTTTGTGGGTTTGATCTGTTTTGCTGGTGATTTGGCCTTCTCCTAAATTTCTAAATTTATTTGAGGTATTTTTTAAGTTAGTACTCCTTCCTGTTGAAAACAGACGTGTTTTGAATGGTCCTATTCAAAAAGGGGGGATGTAGTGAAATTACATACAGTAAGGAATAAAAGAGGAATGTGTGAGTAGATGAAGAGTAAAGAAATAGGAAATTTGAAGTAAAATAGGCCTACAGATAAAAGACAAAAGTAAATAAGATAACGAAGAAATAGGAAGAGAAGAAATAAGAGTAAAATTAATTTGAATTAGTAACACATGAGTTGAACTAAAACGCAGCATAAATTGGTGACGGCATCTGTGATCTACTTAGTAAGTCATGTGTTTTTGGTCGCTATGTGAAAATTGGTTTTAAAGGAAAATAGGAATATGCATTAGAAGAGAAGTTAAATAGAAATAAAATAAAGGGATTAAAGAGGGTACAATTGAAAAGAGGGTAAATATATTTGGTTAAAGAGGGTTGATTGGGATGTCTGCTAAAAGGGGTAAATTTGAATAAAGGGACATTTTGTGGGGTATCTAAAGCGTCAAAGGGGTATTAAAGAAATGATACAATACATTTCTTGGGGTATCTAAAGAGTCAAAGGGATATTAAAGAAATGATAAAATAGAGGAAAGTGAAATAAATGGGAATTTGGGGTATTAAGGGTAACAAAGAAATACTGATAAGGGGACGTAGTATAACTACATGAGGAATGTCTAAATGGTTTAACCATATATAGTCTAACTATAATGTGAGTAGGTGAAGAGTGAAAGTCTCTAAAAGTCCTTTGTAAAGTAGACATTTGATTGACCTAGTCAAAGTTTTTTTTAGGCCTAAATAAGAAAGAAAGAAAGAAAGAAAGAAAGAGAATTTAAGAGATACCGGTAATGACTACTTGTAAAGTAGAAGAGAATAAAGTTAAAGTAAGGAATGACCTCGAGGAGATAGTGAAACTATCTTTGCGCTGTTAAAAAGAAAGTGTGATCACAAAGTTTGAATGTTTTGTGTTGGGATCCTTGTGTGTGTGTGTGTATGAAAAAATGTAAATAATGATAATATATACATGAATAGGAATTTATAAGATAAGATATTTTATCTAAATGAGCCTGAGGAGGATGTGCTTATAAACCTTCAAAGGACGTTTGGTTAAATGAATCTTCTAAGGGGACTTTTGGTAAAGATGTTATGAGCCTCTTTTCAGAGGACTTTTGGAAAATAAATCTGTAAAGAAATTTATGAGCACCGGAAGAAGGACTTTTTTATGTGGTGGAGAATTTTTGATAAAGCCTGATTAATTTTGGGAAAACACTTTAAGTGAGTATGTTTTTATAAAATTATAGCGTTCTAAAGTTATAATACAGAATTTTTGAAAGAAAGACTTGCAGTAGGAATGTGTTTTGTGCAATTTAGTGATTTTATAAAACACTTAACTATTTGTTTGTCTTCCCTACATGGTGTGAGAGTTCAAGGAGGAGACCAGAACTCAAGAAGTGTGTCTAGAGGTGGACAGAGGACAGCTGGTTAACATCACATGGATTGAGGCTTGCAGACGACAGCGCATGCATCTGGATCCAGTGATTAAGGCCAGTGTGATTTTATCCACAAACTCTTTGTAATAGAATACCTGCATTTAAATGAATGTGTATACATTTGGTTGCACATCTACTTTGATTGGTAGTTTGGATTTGCATAGTGCATTTACTTGCTTGCATACATAAAACCCAAAATTTTATGTTGTAGTTATTTAGAAAGAAGACTTGGCAACGGACTGATCATTTAATTAATGGGATATTAGTGTTTGGTCTATTGGTTAGTGTTGAGTTAGGACATTGATTCTGTAGTTGACGAATTTGGTGTGTGGACTTGGCTTTCTGAATTTTTATCTATAGAACTCTCTTTTGATTTTTGAAGTTGGCAAATTTATCCATCTGTCTTTCATTAACTGTGACAATTAAAATACAATTAGTAGTAATTAATTAGATATAATAAAAATCACAACAAAACAGAATAAGGTTATTAAAGTCAAATTAAATTAGAGAAGAATATTAAAATGTCAAAAATGGACAATCTAAAAGTAATTACTCCTGTTGAGGTAGTACAAAAGAATAACCCCTTAATTCAAGGTATAGCTGAAATATCAAAGAAATGGCATAAGCGTTGGTCTAATATTGACCAACCATGGCCAGTGGTAGGGACTTTTAACCCAGATGTAATCAAAACAATGCAGGTGCTTATATCCATATATAAGGCAGGTGAGAAGAAAGGGAAAAAGGGAGAGAAGCGTAAACGGAAGAGACAGACGGAGCTTCAGCTGCTCCAGCTGTTTGAAAAAGAGAGTCATAAATGAGCAATGGCTAATAAGGAGCAGCAAGAAAAAGTTGAAGAAGAAGTGAGAATGAGTAAGACAGAAAAGCTAATGACAGAAATAGAGGCACCCTTTTCACACGTGATTCCAATTCAGAAGCCCCAACCTTATAAGAAGGAGGAGAAGCAGGCGGTAGTTATGCAGAATCAGCCTAAGATAAATCAGCCTATGCAACAGTCACAGCTACAACCAAATCAGTTTCAGTGTCAGGCACCACAGCCTTTAGTAATGGTTCCTGTTACATATAATTCACAGCCGACCTTTGGTCAGCAGCAGGCATGGAGAGGAAGAGGTCGAGGAAATTTATGCAGAGCAAGAGGAAATTTTAATCCAAATTTTCAAAAAGTCCCTGAGGTATGTTATGACTGTGGATTGGTTGGTCATTTGGCTTATGCATGTAACAGAAGAGGAGGAAATTTCAGAGGGAATTTCAGAGGAAAATCAAGAGGTTTTTAGTTATCGTAATTCTATAGTAGAGTAAGAATTAACATCTCCTTAGGAATGTATAAGTTACATTTAGTATTTTCTGATCAAGCTACAGTAGATAGATACAGTAGACTATACGTAGATTGGCAAATGGGTTAGCCCATGTTGCAAGGGGGGAGGTTATGAAGGTGTATGGATATAGATTTGAATTTGAATACTCAGTCATTTGCCAAGTTAGCCAAATTTTTGTTAAACTTTTTGCAAGTTTTTGTCTAGATAAGTCATATGCAGGTGAGGACTTCCAGATTGAATATTGTTAGACAATGGATGAGAGTTTGTGGACAAAATTGCAAGGATAAAATTGCAAAACGTATTTAAATGTAATGTGTCTATGTGTTTTTGATGTTTTTAATTTGTATTTGTTTGGCACAAAAGATACTGGTGTGTGTTTTCCATCTGTTCTCTTAGAATGATATTGGAAGACGACTACTGTAAGGGCGGTTCTACAGGGATCCTGAGGTGCTGAAGGGATTCAGATACCTGATTAAGGATAATGAGAAAGGACTGAAAGACCCTGAACATGGACACTGATAAGATGTTTACAGTAGGAGTTGACGCTGCGAAGGAGCTGCAGTGTCCTGACAGTGGGACAGTGTGATTTCATGTATTCATGTATTCAAGTTGTCAAATTTGTCACTGTCCATGATATGTTTTTGATGATTTGTGGATATGTTGGAACCTCAGATGTTTTCTTTTCTTTTTGACGTCGAGGGAGATTAAAGTTAGGCAGGGAAAGATCCAATGGAGGGTCCAATGGGTTGACCAGCCTGAAATTGGATACTGTTTTGGTTTTATTTTTCTGAGGTATCCATCTGTATCTGCTTGAAGTATTGTATGTAAAAGTTTTGTGTATTATCGTGTTAATGTATTTGGAGTGCTGTAAAGTGGTCGCCATGAGCAGTTGGGGCCGTGGGAGAATTTCCTGTCTTGGTTTAAGATAACTGCCTGGACAGGTTTTCGCTCCTACACTCCATCAATAGTCTTTTTGTTATCTTTTAATGTTGCTTTTTGTTTTGTCGAGACTTTTTAGCCTCGAAGGGGGGAATATGTGGTGTATTTTCTACCTCCTAATATGTTAAGTAATGTACCCTGAGGGTTAATTGTGAGACTGGACGTTATAACACAGGCTGGACACCTACTGTCAGAATGATTGAGTCTTGAGTGCATGATAGTTATAGATAAACAGACAGTTCAAGGTACATAAAATACCCTTGTCTGAAAAGGAGGTCCAAAGTAACTGGTGACGTCAGCTACTGTACCACTCAGTGTGGCAGCTGACTCTTATTGATTAAATACTCATTCCTTATGTTTAGAGAGGTGGAGTTTTAGAACATACTACAGTATATAAGGTCAGGACTTTTGGCTAAGAGAGAGAGGTCTCGTAATTGGCTATAGAGGCTTCTCGAAGATTCGGCTTTTTGACACTACATCTTTTTTGTAATAAACTCCTTTTTTACCATCTACAAAGAAGACGTGTCAGAGTGGGCATCTTTTCATCAGCATCGACATCAAAATATACCACACATGTAATAACATCCAATCATAACAGGGTAACAATTCCTGACTGACCAGGTACCTGCATGGCTGTCTGAACATGTGGCTGGTTCCCTGTCTGCACTGCACTTAACTATAAAGGCTGGTTGCCTTGGGAATGTTAGGAGCAGCCATTTCCCCAGGGTATGGGAGAAGCTAACAGTGGGTATGTTTAAAGGTATAGTTCACCCAAAATTCAAATTTCACTCATTATCTACTCACCCTCATGTCGACTAAGGGCTGGGAGAAGTTTCAGAGTCATCCGATTATCTCGGAGTTACAGGGGGGCTCTGCGCAGCACTGCCATATGATGGTTGCGAACGGGGCTCACTTTTCTTCGACCAAAAAGACACGCCAAAAAACATACAAATACCTCCACACAGCTCGTCTGTAATGTCTCTCTTGTATTGAAGCAAGTATTGGATAATAAGAGTAGAGACTGGAGTTTATGCCGGGGAATAAATGCGCTGCATGCGCTCTGAGTGCTGAGCGCTGAGCGCAGCGCATTTATGCCGCAGCTGCCTCGGAGGAGAAAACTTTTTTTCTTTTTTTTAAAAAATCATTAGCGGTGCTTATTTATTAGTCCACAGTACATTTTGGTGCCTTTGCTCCTCTCTGCCTCGCATCGTCTCAGGAAATAACTGGGAAGGTTTCAGAATGTTTGTAAACTGAAAGCATATTTTCTAACAGACATGATGACACCTGTCGTCTCCCTCCCGGCGGTTTACGCCGAGGGAACCACCACAGATTATTGTAAAAGGTTTGAAAGTCCGAGGCTCGATCCAAAAACGCTTTTACACAGCAGAAAATCACGTTGCTTGATCCGAAACTGTTTAACACTACAAAAAGCCGAACCATGACATGATAATGTAGTTTGATCCGACACTAGACCGCGCTATAACGTGCTGTTTTTTTAATCCTAGGTTAACCGGATAATAAATTCATAATCGGATAGCAGATTACCTACTCGGGTACCCGGGTAATTTTATTTGGTAACTTTGATTGGAATCTCTACTATTGGTAAATAGATCAACAACGACAACAACAGCAAATTGAACTGGGGGGTTTCAAGCCACTAGTTTGGCTAACTGATGATCTTGATTTAATTTGAAGTGTGTTTTCATTTTATGTAACTCATCATTTACTGATCTTAATATGGAGTAGTTCTTATACTTTATCATTATTGATTAGAGATGATCATAATTACAATTTTTGTGTTTTCTGCTAAAATTGCACTCATTATATCCTTTTTACACAGTTCATGTTTTTACTCTGGTTTATTAACTTTAGTTTGAATGAATGATAAATTTCATTTTCATGAAAAAAATTGAAATGGCTAAAGTGAGATTAATGTCAGACTCCTGAAAGTGGTGTGTATGGACTTACATGTTATTATCGTGTAGGTAACATGTCTGTGATTGATTAAATGATAATAAATAAGTGTTATTTCCTGTGGTCGAGCTGCACCTTTCCATCTCATTGTGTTGGTGTTGTTTCTCTTTAAGATGATGAGCATGGCACCACTCTTCTGCACGTTCAGCCTGACAGAGAAGCTGGCATGACCACAGACTCTGGTCTGTGTGGTTGTCCCACCTACATACTTTCACAGGTGACGCCTTTTCTGAGAAACTTGAGAAACTGATTTTCTTCAGTCAGGTAGAGTTCATTTCTCACACACCACACACCGCTCTGCTGATGCTGCTTTGAGGAGGGTATTCTTCAAGATATCAAGGTAACATGACCTTAGGCACCAAAATGATCCTGTTTTAATCAGCTAACCTGCCTGTTTTTTACGGTTTCACTTTTCTTATTTCTTCTTCTATTGTTGGACAGTCATGACCAGTGGTTGTATTCCCATAATTTGGGGGTTTGGGACAGTATCATGTTGCCATAGATTCGGATGATTGGCTGTGAGCTACAGCCTGTTGATCATTATTTTGTTTTTTAACGTTGCTCAGTCAGCTGTGATCAGTTCCTTTGTTTTGTTTTGTGACTGAACAAAATCAGTGGGAAACTCTCTGAAGAAACCTAAAAAGACTTGTATCATATTCTGCAATCATTACTTTTATGTTTGTATGATATTGTGTTATAATGCAAACATGTATGAGGGCAATCGTGGCTCAGGTGGTAGAGTGGGTCGTAGTGTCCTTGGGCAAGACACCTTACCCACCTTGCTCCTGATGGGTCGTGGTTCGCGCCTTGCAAGGCAGTTTCCGCCAACAGACCATCTACCATTTACCATATATGGATGTATGTGTGTATCATGACAGTGATCAGACTGTTCATGTACATACATGCAGTATGAATTCTGACACATCTATCATTAGTTGATGTCTCTCCCCCTGGTTCCACTGGGCTGGTAACAATCTGAGGTGTTTTGTTCATGTTCATACATGCAGTATGAATTCTGACACATCTATCATTAGTTGATGTCTCTCCCCCTGGTTCCACTGGTCTGTTAACAATCTGAGGCGTTTTGTTTCACAACATTACAAATACAATTTAGACTGACACTCTAAGATGCTGTTATGTTATACAACATATTGTTTTATTTGTTAGATGTTATCTTTTCTTTTCTTTTTTTTAACTTTATTTTACCGGGTAAAGCTTTTTATCTATATATTGATTCTTTTGATGATTGATAGTTTGTATATTATCACATATTACAATTATAATCATCATTCTGCCATTTCCTTTGTTTATCCAGAGTTTTTCACCATTGTTGTAGTGAATTGTTATTAGATCATTACTCAGTTAGTCTATATTATTATTATTATTTCAGCAATCAAAGCCCACTGACTCTCAAGAAAACTGTGACAATCCCGGCGAGCTGCTGCATCAGAGGGACATTTGATTTGCTATCTTTTATACCCCCACCAGACCTGCATGGCTTCTGTGTTGATGCCAATTTCAGGTTGATTTACTAAGATCCAGTATTCTCCTGTACCTTACAATTTAAATGTTTGTTGACACAATAGTACAGTGGCTAACCATGAAACTTTTTGAAATAAACATTAAACTTCTACCATTGTTAGTTAGTTTGCACCATAAGGTTTATTTTCAGAGCTGGAGGGAAGTCAGATTTGACCTCTGAGGCTCGGGAGAGGTTCAAATCGAAGACGGCCACCAATAATATTCGAAAATGTCTAGCGTTGGAACCAAACACAGTAGAAAAACACTTAAAGGATAATTAGCGTTTTTTACAATCTGGACCTTATTTCTAGCATAAAATACGATCATTTACTCACCCAGATAACTTTGATGTCATTACAAGTCGTTCTGATGAGGTATCCTCTTGTCCAGCAGAAGGCGCTCTTCGCCTTTCTGTCAGTTTGACCCAGCTACACCTGTTGGATATCAGGTGTACAAGCACTAAATCAAAAGGTTGATCTGTGGAACTTATTGTATGATCTCATTCAATCAAATTCAGATTGTTTTCCTGCTGTGACTTTAGTAGATGTTGTATTGTCAGTGGCCAACTGGACTGTTTCCTGTTGCTTGATATGATTGAAGAAATAAAGTGGTGGAGGTGAACTGCAACATGGCTTCTTCATCTAATGCTAATGAAATTTCTAAAATGGTGTACATCAAAATTTTTGATGTACAAAAAGTGTACATCAAAAATAAAAACCTATACGGACTGTACAGGTTGATATCAATTTCCTAATCAATGAACAATGGATACACTGTGAGCAGTACTCTGCGGAAAATGGTTACATGCTGCTATTCCGACATGCCACTATTTCGACATTGACTTCTAATTGTCGGAATAGCGGCATTAGCATTATTTTTCAAGCGTCTCACTATTCCGACATTTTTTTTTTTCATTGTCGGAGTAGTGGCACTTTACTATTTTTCAAACATTCCGCTTTTCCGACATTGATTGATTACGTTATAGTCAGACGTGTCCTTCTGATTTTTCATCTGAGACACTGTTTCTCATACACAAATACATAGGCCTATAATACCCCTTTCCCACTGGCCAAAAAACCCGTTTAAACCCGCTAACATCGGCTTTTGGTGGCAGTGGGAAAGGCGCACCGAGCCTTGTCGACCCGCGTCGACGCGGGTCAAACGACTCGGCAAGCGACGCGGGTTAAAATCGTCTTTAATCGGCTCGGCTCCAAACGGCTTGCAGTGGGAACGCCAGACCCGCGTCAACCCGCTAATTTACGTGATGACACTGAACGTTACGTGACGCTACGTCATCGCGCCGGTCGCGTCTCATATCACGTAGGAAACAAAGCTCTGCTCCGCTCTGCTCTCATCCGAGACTGGGATCAAAAGATCAGAGAACACTGACCAAAAACGATAGAAAAAAAGAAAAGAAAAGAAGCGACAGTCTGTTTAACTGACGTGTTGTGCCGCGGACGTCCGTCATCCGGCCGCAGCAGACTCTCTGTCCTCCGCGGTCCTGGTGCTCCAGGTCAGCCAGCCAGAGAGTCTGCCTCGGCGGACGGACACTCCGCGGCGGGCGGCTGTGGCATGACTGTGTGTGTCTCTTGCACCGCGGATGAGAGCGGGGCGACTGGTTTATGCTCTGTCTGATCCCTCAGCGGGGGGTCAGACTCGGCTCATTTTGGTCAATGGGAAAGGGGCCAAATGCCGATTGTTAGCGGGTCGACCCGCGTTTAAAAAACCCGCGTCGACCCGCTAATTTTAGTGGGAAAACGGCTTAAGAGAGAAGAAAAAACAAACCAAGTTTAAAAACACACCGGTAGCAGCGCACACTGATCTGCAGCTACTGAGACTGTTATTATTCTGTCACCTGAGTTAACGAGGTGCACGTGTGTTTGGAGTTGACGAGAGAATAAAGAGTGAGACAACGCGGCCCTGAGGAGGAACTGTGAAGGACTCAGCTGTAATGGAAAATGACCTAAACCGAGTCCAGTAGAGCTGTAACTGTTTAGTGGAAAGGCGTTCAAAAATAATGATAAATAATAATGATTTTCTGGGATAAAGGGGCAGATTACATAAGATTATTCTTCTCCCTTTTGTTAAGATTTGGGAGGTTTTTGTTTTTATTGTAGCTTATTAAAATGCAAGATCATTTTTCTGACTGATTTATTGCCCAATGCCATGTATCTCGTCCCCCCCCCCCGCCCGTTGTCTTCGTTGTCACTTTGTTGTCACTTTGTTGCCGCTCCACAGAGCACACATGGCTAATTAATATGCACGTGCTGACCATATATGGTTGTGTAGGCATTCCGGGGGCGGAATATGGTGCGCACCATTCTTGGATCCAGTTTGATTTATCAAAGAGAAATTGCGGAGTTGTGCACGCACAGTTTGATAGATCTGAAAAAGGTGTAAATATGTTGGGTGTCTTTTCGCCGTAGGCCTAAGCAAAACATTTAGTAGCAGCAGTTTTACACTGCTTACTTACAGTTTTGATAAATGAGGCCCCAGGCCCTAAGCCCAGAGCCCAGACGCTCACAGATGCACTTCTCCGCGGCTCATCCGCCGCGCTGTCCGTGGTGCTGAAGGTCACAGGTTAACTTGACAAACAAACTGCAGCATAGTTCTGTTTGTTTATTATGTGTGTCAGTTTTGTTTGCGACTTGATAGTTGAGTTGTTGAGATTAAGAACATCACTCCCTCATCAAACCGGTGATAGGCATGCTGAAAAGAAAAAAAAGAGAGAGACGCGCCTGGGTATCGCAGCTGTAAAAAAGAAAAAAAAAGGGAAAAAAAGATGACGTGTCGGACCAGCGATACCAAAAAGTGTCGGAATAGCAGCATGTCTAGATAGAGGGATGTCGTAATAGCGGGATGTCTAAATAGAGACATGTCGGAATAGCGGGATGTCTGAATAGCGGGCGGACCCCGCGGAAAATAACTGTTTGCATGTTGATTTAAAAATAGAACAATAGTGTTTGTATTTAATGTATGAAACAGTCGGCAAAATTAATCAAAATGAGCTCAGATTGATGACTGGCGATTGGCCAATTAATTAAATAATTAATTAGATGCAATATTAAGGATTTTCCACTTACAGTACTCATATTTTGAAAGAATACAGTAACGGACTAAACAGATAAATTCAGAATGCGCACCTGTTGTTAGAGCAGCTGCAGTCAGATAATAGACAGATTCCGGAAAACCCAGAGAGAACTTACAGTGAGAGCATGCAAACTCATTCAAAAGGATAAATTCTGAACCCCCATCAGTTTACAAACTGTCTTTGACAGAAGATGAAATCAACATTTCTGAATGCTGAGGTATAACTAACAAGGAGAAATCACACTGTAATTCTTCTCTGTAGCTCTGGATTCAGCCGATTATCTATCAGCTACAACTTGAGCCTCATTCTGTCAGCATATCAGTTATCTAACTTTGTTAAACTCTCTACTAAAAACAGAACAATGGAGCACGAATCTGGAGAGACGATGGAGGTGGCAGCTCTTGGGCGGCCTTTCAGCCTGGGGATGTTCTACGACTGCCGCAAAGACTCACTGGTACCTGGTAAGAATTAACATGTACAGATACTGGATATATCACAACCAAACACTAACCAATGGTCTTGCACTTGTTATTGTAAGAGACTTTTATGACTGGTAAAACATTTACATAGTCTTAACATGTGGTCATGTTAAATGTTCTTAATGTTTTTTTGTTTTTTTTTACATGCTGGTGCTTTCTTGGCCAGGTCACCACTGTAAAAGAGATTTGGGTCTCAGTGGGTTTCACCTGGTTAAGCCTTTAGCAGCGGAGCTACCTGAACCAGCCCTAACTAAAAGCTCTGTCATAAGTGAAGCTACACTGGTCCAACAAAAGGCCACGATTCTTACCGATGTCTAGATTTTCAGCTTTATTTCTCCGACATTGGCAAAATCGTAGAACACCGTGAAAACTATAAGTAGAAGCAAAGAGTCCATATGAGTCCATTGTAGCTAATGCTAACACAACGTAAATAAATAAACACATGAAGTGTCAACTGTATGCTCAAAGCACATTGTAAACAACCACAAAATGAAATACAGTTCAAACAAAAGCACAATTACCGTTTGCGCCTCTCAAACACAGTATAAATAGCTCTGACCGAGACATCTTGCTTCCATGTCTGTGGTCCCGCTTCTACTTCTGACCCACAGGGGGTCTGTATCACTTTCACTGGCACTAAGCAGCTTTGAGGAGCATGGTAGGAACCCGGCTCTCACTTAAAGCAGAACTATGCAAGTCGGCCGGAAATAGCTCGCTCCTTCGTTGGTTTCTCTTTTTCTTCCCTCTCTGGAGCTCCCCCACTTCATCAATACAAACATTTCATGTTTCCATTGTTTCCTCCGACTTTCCGAACTCAAACCAATCTATGTTCATGACATGCATGATGTCATCTGCGTTCAGTGTTTCCCACAGGATTTCATGAGACCATGGCGGGGGGGGGGGCTGAGCAATAGCGCGATATAGCGCATTTAGCGTGCGCCCGTGTCTGTGTATCTATGTGCAGGCAGAGATCAGAGATGGTGGAGCTTCTTACTTCCTGCTTTGCTTGAGTGCAGACGCTTTACTCCTTTGCTCTCTGCTTCACTCTCTCTTTTTTTTCCATTGCAATCTTTTCCTTTTGAAATTTATTTGTATTTTTTCCTGGATACTTACATATCACTGGGAGCCTAATTTATGATAGTTACTGGAGGCTACGACTGTTTTTTAAACTGTTTTACCCTGAGAGTGTGACTTATCAGCAGCACAACCCGGCACTGCCGTGACCGGGATTGAGGAGCACCATCAACACAACACGAGGAGTCTCCCTTAGCCCCAAAAGCCCCAAAGGGTGAGTCTCCCCCGGCCCCAACAGGAGACTCCCAACATTCAACCCCCCGGACCCCATCCAGCCCCCAACTCTCTTCATCTAGTCTTGACTCCCCATTTCTGGATTTCCCTGACAGGATGAAGAGCTTCATCACTACTGGAACACCACGCCAGGGTCTCATATTTCCCCCCATTAACCCCCCACCCCCTCCCATTCCACCGTGTCAGAAACAACCCTCGACCAAAAGTCACTGAGCCCCCCCACCTCCTCTGAATCACCATATCATTGAGTCTGAATGATATGTGCCGGGTCCAGGCTGCAATACTGATATCAAGAATGTTCTTTCCCAGGAAAAGTCAGGGCCCTATGGAGTCCAGGCAGCTTTCTCAATCCCTGTGGTGATGGGTAACAGAAAAGTGATCAAACTGGTGAGAAATAAAAAGGGTTCAATTAAATCTACCAATCTAGTGAGTATAGCTTGTCAACCTCGAAACTCACCAGTGTCTCCTGTTTTCTCCACAAGGTTAGCTCTACTTAATATCAGATCACTAGCCAACAAATCCTTGTTAGTAAATGACATCATTATGACCTATGATCTAGACTTCTTACTTCTTAGTGAAACATGGCTAACTGAATGTAGCTGTGCTACCATTCTCAATGAGGCTGCACCAACAAATTTCAGTTTTATGAATAAGTGTCGAAGTGGTAAGAAAGGCGGGGGAGTTGCTGCCATTTTTAAATCTGTATTTCAGTGCAAGGAAACTATATTTGGTGATTTTAGCTCTTTTGAATATCTCTGTTTTTTAGTAAAGGGGGATCCAAAAGTTCTCTTCCTAATTATTTACAGACCACCAAGATGCCCAGGAAAATTATTTGATGAGTTTGCCGAACTGCTGTCAGTTATCTGCACTGACTACAACTTTTTTTTATCATAACAGGGGATTTTAACATTCACATAGACAATAACATGGACACAAATGCCAAAGAACTTTGCTCTCTTCTTGACACTTTTGGTCTCTCCCAACATGTGAAAGGGCCCACACACACCCGAGGCCACACTCTGGATCTGGTTATCTGTAGAGGTGTTGACATTACTTCTGTTGATATCAAGGACTTGGCTCTTTCTGATCATTTCTGTGTGTTCTTTGACTTACAGATAACTCCGAACATGCAGTTACCCTCTGTATCTGTTAGGAAAAGGTTCATAAATGAGAATACCAGTGTTAAGTTTATGGAGGCTATAGTCATGTGTGTGATCTGTCATCTGTGAGTGCAGAGACAGTTGATGAACTCCTGGATAATTTCAACTGCAAAATCTCAAATGCCATTGATACCATTGCACCTATTAAAACTAAGATGACCTTGAACAGACAGAGAACACCATGAAGGAACACTTTGATGGTAAAGGCTCTGAAAACAGAATGCAGGAAAGCTGAGCGTAAATGGAGAAAAACTAAACTTCAAATCCACCATGACCTCTACAAACAAAGTCTTTGTAATTTTAACCATAGGCTATTCAAGGCTAGACAGCAACACTTTACTGAAATGATTAATAAGAACATCAACAACACTCGTGCTCTGTTTGCTATGGTTGATAAGCTTACAACCCCCCCCAAAAGAGATAGCTTCAGAACTCTTTTCCACAGAAAAATGCAATGAATTTGCTTACTTTTTCAATGAAAAAATCAAATCTATAAGGCTAAATATCAACACAAATCAGCAAAATAATACAATGATGCAATCCCTAAAATCACCTAGGAATAAATCAACTGTAATGTCAGAGTTTAATACAGTTGACCAAAAAAACTTAGAAGAAACAGTTCAGCATCTTAAAACATCGACATGTTGCCTTGACACAATACCATCTGACTTTTTTAAAACTATTATAAGCTCTGTCCAAACAGATCTGCAGCAAATAATAAATTGCTCACTTCAATCAGGCACGTTTCCTAAACCCCTGAAAGTAGCTGCCATCAAGCCACTCTTGGAACATTGGATAGGCTACTACCATTACAGACCCATCTCAAATCTTCCCTTTATAGCCAAGATCGTTGAGAAAGTGGTTTTTAATCAACTCAGCAACTTCTTGAACTCCAGTGGACTCTGACAAATTTCAAACAGGCTTACGACCTCACCACAGTACAGAAACAGCTCTTATTAGAGTGTTAAATGACATAATAGAATAGAATAACATAGAGAATAAATTCATCATCCCTAGCAGGGAAATTCAAGTTAGTCCAGTAGCTCACACAACAATGACACAAAAAAGATGAACACACACAAAAAAAAAAAGGTTGAACACTGACAGGCAATGTGTCAGTTCTGGTCCTGTTGGATCTCAGTGCTGCGTTTGACACTGTGGATCACAGTATACTGCTGGACAGGTTGGAAACCTGGGCAGGACTCAGCGGGACAGTCCTAAAATGGTTCAGGTCCTACTTAGAGGAACAGAGTTATTTTGTGACCATTGGTAGTTATCAATCCGATCGAGTGGCTATGACATGTGGAGTTCCTCAGGGGTCAGTCCTTGGACCCCTTCTGTTTAACCTGTATATGCTGCCTTTGGGTCAAATTCTACAGAACTCTAATGTCAACTATCATAGTTATGCAGATGACACACAGATATATCTTGCACTGTCTCCAGATGACTGCAGTCCAATAGAGTCATTATGTCACTGTTTAGAGCAAGTCAAAAATTGGATGAGCCAAAATTTCCTTCAGTTAAATCAAGAAAAAACTGAGGTCATTGTTTTTGGAAATAAAGAGAAGAGGGTTGCTGTCAGTAAACACCTTGAGTCACTAGGTGCGTTTCCATCAGCTGTTTAGATGCGCATCGAGATGTATCGCATCGGAAAATGATGATGGAAACGCCGTGATTCGAATTAAAATCCCCTGATTCGCACAAACTGAAATACGCTCGCTATGGCCGGGTTTTGGTTGATTCGAATGGGATGGAAACAGCTGTATGCGAATTAAGTGTGACGTAGCGCACTTTCACCCCATCTGCTCCCATGTTTGCAGTTCACTCACAAGACAACATCAGGGTTTCACTACATGTAATTAATTAAATCACGCTAATGTGTTCAAATCAGACCGTCAGTCCGTCCGGGGGGGGGGGCAAAGTCCGTAGATGGAAACACACACGATTCGAATTTCTTTTAATGCGAATTTCCCAGTAATTCGAATCACTTTGGATGGAAACATGGCTGCTGTCTTTAGAAACTAAAGACCAAGTCCGAAACCTTGGCGTGCTGATAGACTCAGATCTGACCTTCAACAGCCATATCAAATCAGTCACCAAATCAGCCTTTTATCAATTTAAGAACATATCCAGAATTAAGGGTTTTATGTCCCAAACTGATCAGGAGAAGCTGATTCATGCTTTTATCTCCAGTAGACTAGACTACTGTAACGGTCTTCTGACTGGTCTCCCCCCAAAAAAAGTATCAAACAGCTGCAGCTCATTCAGAACGTTGCAGCTCGAGTTTTAACCAGAACAAAGAGATCAGATCACATCACCCCAGTTCTTAAGACCTTACATTGACTCCCAGTCAGCTACAGAATAGATTTTAAAGTTCTGCTACTGGTTTACAAATCACTGAATGGTTTAGGTCCAGAATACATGAATGACATGTTAGCAGAGTATAAACCCAGTAGAGCTCTGAGATCTACTGACTCAGGTCAAATAGTGGAGCTCAGAGTTCAGACCAGACATGGTGAAGCAGCATTTAGCTGTTATGCTGCACACAAGTGGAACAAACTACCAGCAGAACTGAGATCAGCCCCAACTGTGAGCACTTTTAAATCCAGGTTAAAAACATTTCTCTTTTCACGTGCTTATAGCTGAGAACTTAAAACTTTATCTATTTTATTTTCTTTTACTTTTATTTGCTCTTGCTTTTAACTCTGTTTTTAGTGTTTTGTTTGTTTTTATTCTGTCTTATGCTTCTTTTTTTATGTTTTGTCTTTATGTAAAGCACATTGAGTTGCCTTGGTATGAAATGCGCTATATAAATAAAGATGCCTTGCCTTGCCTTAAATAACCATGCTGTGGCGGGCCGCCACAGGCTCGCTAATTAATGGGAAACACTGTAGTTCTATCCATTGACGAGATTTGTGACACCGAGACGGAGGACTGATCTTGCAAGTGCAGTTTTCAGCCGGTGGGGGGGGCGCATTGGCCTAGACCCCATTCACCTCATAATAGGTCACTCAACCATCACAGTGTCTCCGAGCCACAATAATTACAGCCGAAATCCTGCATAGTTCTGCTTTAAGTTTCACTTTCACTTTCGTGAGTCACGACGAGGAGGGAGCAGGCAATGCGGCACCTTTCTGTCAGATTGTGTATGTGTGTTTACTGTGAAATTATCCGCTGGTAACAGAAACTTAGTTTGGACGTCTTCCGTTAATTTCCATGCACCGGAAGATCAGGATGTTTATGGCGCTACGCGCTGGTGCTCATGGGAAATGGAGTCTTCCTTCAGGCAAAACACTACTGCTTTGGGCCACTGGCGCTGCCAAACTCCACCAAAATTGAAAGTTCTTAAGTACTGCTTTAAATCAATTTTTATACCTTTTATAACATGCGAAACATACATTTAAACAATGAAATCTGTGTCACAGACAGTTACAATAAGTCTAGATTTAAATGTAGTTAGAGTGTCTGCCTCTCTGGCCCATGGAGAGAACTGGTTCCACAGTAAAGGAGTCCGGTAACTGAAGGCTCTACCTCCCAGTCCGTTTTTAGAGATACTGGGAGTCACTAACAGACCTGCATTCTGGGAGCGGAGTGCTCTGGTAGGACAGTAAGGAAGGACGAGGTCTTTCAGATGAAGCTAAAAGAAGTCTCCAAAAACCATAAAATGTAATCACACAGTAGATGTCTGCTACTGTGTGAAAGTGCATGTCTTTACAATCAAAGAGACTGCACAAGTTTAACCTGAACGGGAGGTGTGAAAGGAGGAAACCTTTGCTCTGTAAGAGAAACATAAAAGCCAGACTGAAGTTTGCCAGAGAGAACATAGACAAAGACCAGAACTTCTGGAATAATGTTCTTTGGATAGATGAGTCTAAAAATTGAATTATTTGGACACCAGAACAGGAGACATATTCAGCATAAACCAAATGGGGTTGTCCTCATTTTTTAAACTGTCAGCCAAGCTGTAGTTTTTTTTGGCCAGTTTAGTTGCTTTGTAGAAATTATGTTAAATATAAAACAAAAAAACATTCATCAGGTGATTTAATTTAAATTTTGGATTTAATTCAGGATTTCAGATGTGCTTAAGTTTCATTGTTCACCTCTTTGGTTTAAGAGAATAGCTTGTGAATTAAGTACTGGTTTACTGTAATGTCTGCACCAGACTACCACCGCTCAAACATGACATTCATTTTAACATTTCTCTGCCTAAACCTTAATGTTGCAATAAAAGACAATAAATAACTTCTCATTTTCTTTTCTTGTAGGAATGACATTGTGGGACCGTGATGTCCTGGAAAAAGATGCAAAAGAAGTACCACAACCTTGCAGTGACTTTGAAATAGTGGCATCTGAATCAATTCAGGACAAATCTTCATCTCTTAATGTTGAAGCTTCTCTGAAAGCAAGTTTCCTGGGTGGACTGGTTGAGGTTGGTGGATCTGCCAAATACCTGAATGATAATAAGACATCAAAAAACCAGGCCAGAGTAACTCTGACATACAAGGCTACCACAACGTTCCAGCAGCTGTCAATGAATCATCTGGGAAGAGAAAATGTGCAGCATCCATATGTTTTTGATAAAGGAATAGCTACACATGTAGTCACAGGGATTCTTTATGGGGCAAAAGCTTTTTTTGTCTTTGACCGTGAGGTGTCAGAAAATGAAAATCATCAAGACATTCAGGGAAACTTGAATGTGATGATCAAGAAGATTCCATCCATTTCTATAGAGGGTGAAGGTTCACTGCAGATGGACGACAATGAAAGAGAAATTGTTGAGAAATTCTCCTGCAAATTCTATGGAGACTTTTCTCTTAAAGAAAATCCAGTTTCTTTCCAGGATGCAGTACAAGTCTACAAAAGTCTCTCAGAGTTGCTGGGACCTAATGGAGAAAATGCTGTACCAGTGAAGGTCTGGCTGTTGCCACTGACAGTTTTAGACTCTGATGCTGCTAAACTTGTCCGTCAGATCAGTATAGGATTAGTTCAGGAAGCTCAGAGCGTCCTAGAGGACTTCAATGAGCTGGAAATAAGGTGCAACGATGCAGAGAGAACAACTGTGCAACAGTTCCCACAGATTGGTGAAAAACTTAAAAGTTTCAAACAAATGTGCTCAGAGTTCAAGCTGGAATTTAAACAAAACTTGGCGAAGACACTTCCTTCAATCAGAGGAGGAGGTGAAGAGGAGGCCGTGCTCATAGAGATCCTGAAGAAGAGACACTCTTCTCCTTTCAACAGCAAAAGCCTGAATGAGTGGATGGACTGGAAAGAGAGAGAAATCTACACCTTGTCACTCCTATAAATTCTGTAATATTCGCCTATCCAAGGCGTACCCAAAGTAAATTGAATGCTGTTCTTGAACTGTTTGGAGAATATGGATGGGCTTGGTCTCTTTTGAAAGGTATCACTCTGAAGTTTTTCCCCAAACTGAAATAATCACTATAAGTGCTACTATCATTGAGTAATCTAAGTGGGAGCACACTGAATTAGAATGTTTTTATTCTCGCCTGAATTTTTTTGTTGCAATCAGATGCCTGAAGATGAGTGTAGCTGAGAATTTTAGCTGGAAAACACAATGGGACTACAGCATGAAGCCTTACCTGGCCCCAGTTCAAATTTGATAACAATCCTGCTAAAAATGAGTATTTTACACATGTTTTTCTAAGTGTATATCTAGGCGTTTTCCTAAAGTTGCCATTGACAAACAATACATGCGCCAAAGTGCAGCTTTTGCAAAGTTACGCATGAAAATGGCGGTGCTGCCTTTTCCCAGGGACCGTGAATGCAGCACATCGTTCGTTTCGTAATTTCATTGGCTATTCAATGCTACAGTTGTCATCGGGATCTGTTTCTATTGGCTGAAGCCATTCAGCGCTGTCGGAGGGGATGTTCCTCATGAGACACAGCCACTCATTCGCTATTGCAGGCGGCAGCCGGAGAGAGGGAGCTTGTGATTGGTCGAGTGAGCTGAAATTTCGAAAGGTCAGAGGGCAGCGCCATTTTGTAAAGTGAAATAAACATTGTTTTCATGTAAACGCCGGACTTATGAGGAGAAATAAACGGATTTACTGGATATACAATGCGTAATTTCATAAGATGCAGCAGCGGGATGAGGTTATCTACCGGTACAACCGTGTGTTTTGGACTAAATACTTTACTGGATTGGATTTACTGGACTTTTCTGAATGTAACGACACCAAGTTTGTGGGGAAACCCTGTGATCCTGAGCCTGCCCTGACACAAATCGTGAGTTATATCGGCTTTTTACGAACTTTGTTAGCATGTTTATAGTCTGATTCGAGTGTTGCTGTGATGATTATATTTAGGAATGGTCGGCATATCTTTAATCACAAGAGTTTTAGCTTTCCAACGATATGTGGCATGACTATTTCAAGTGACTGGTGACATCCTGATGACACCTCCCTGATTAAAACCCCCCCGACGGCCCGCCGGCGGGCCGTCGGAGTGGCAACAGGTTAATGTCTTTTACCAACAAGATGAAGAACACAAAGGTCATCCAGTCTCAAAGTCATCTGCACAAAGAAATCCTCAGTGTGGAGAACGTTGTGTGTTTTGTCTTCACCTCACTGGGAAGTCATGAACCGTTCCTCTCAGATTTATCAACCTACTTGGGAGGAAAACCCAAAGCAGACGATGCTCAACATCCACAAACTCATGATGTGGAGAAGGAACAGTGGTTTGCCTCAAAAGAAGTAGCAGATGAAATGAGGCATGAAGCAAAGCTCTTCATTGGCTTTGCAGAGGCTAACAAGGAGAAGGAGAACATAAAGTTCCTGACAGTCGGTTTGACAAATGAGACAGAGAAAGGTTCAAGCATCTACCTTTATAAAGACGGCTTCTCTGTCACTGAGAACTTTGAACCTCCTTCAAAGCCTGAAACTGTGACAGTGAGTGACAGAAACCACAACAGTGTGACTCTGAAGGTTTCTCCACCCAGGTTTGGAGCAGAGTTCATCAGCTCCCACTCTATAGAGTACCGTGTCAGTGGAGAGGATGGATGGAAGCAGCAGACAGCAGCAGAGGCTGGAGAAGTCACAGTGAGTGATCTGAGTCCTGACACAGAGTATGTGTTCAGATGCAGAGCAGTGACCTCAGTAGGTGTTGGACCAGTCCTTGAAGTCAGTGGTTCCACTAAAACTTTGCCTTGCAGCCCTCCAGGAAAACCCCAAGTTGAATCAAACTCCAGTGAGATATCAGTCATCTGGCAGAAACCTGCTGAGCTTGGACAAGATGTGCAGGTGTTGAGCTACATGGTGGAGTACGCCCAAACACACAGCGAGGGGAAAGAAGAAGATCTCCAATGGAAACAACTGGTGTCGAGGGCTGAGGAGGCGATCATTTCAGGACTTCAGTCAGAGACTGGATATGCAGTCAGGGTCAGAGCTGATTGTGGAGCAGCTGGCAGAAGCAAGGAAAGCATCACTGTTCACGTCTGCACAACAAAACCCAAACCTGTCCCAGAAGACTTTGAACCTCCTTCAAAGCCTGAAACTGTGACAGTGAGTGACATAAACCACAACAGTGTGACTCTGAAGGTTTCTCCACCCAGGTTTGGAGCAGAGTTCATCAGCTCCTACTCTGTAGAGTACCGTGTCCGTGGAGAGGATGGATGGAAGCAGCAGACAGCAGAAAAGGCTGGAGAAGTCACAGTGAGTGATCTGAGTCCTGACACAGAGTATGTGTTCAGATGCAGAGCAGTGACCTCAGTAGGTGTTGGACCAGCCCTTGAAGTCAGTGGTTCCACTAAAACTTTGCCTTGCAGCCCTCCAGGAAAACCTCAAGTTGAACCAAACTCCAGTGAGATATCAGTCAAATGGCAGAAACCTGCTGAGCTTGGACAAGATGTGCAGGTGTTGAGCTACATGGTGGAGTACGCCCAAACACACAGCGAGGGGCAAGAAGAAGATCTCCAATGGAAACAACTGGTGTTGAGGGATGAAGAGGCGATCATTTCAGGACTTCAGTCAGAGACTGGATATGCAGTCAGGGTCAGAGCTGATTGTGGAGCAGCTGGCAGAAGCAAGGAAAGCATCACTGTTCATGTCTGCACAAAATCCAATCCTCTCATAGAAGACCTCAAACGTACAAGTAAAAGGATCAAATCTGGTTCCCCCTCAGTTTACAAACTGCCTCTGACAGAAGAAGAACTCGACTTGGTTAAATGCCAGATCTATACCTTTGGCACAGAAAGCTCAAGGAGAAATCGCACTGTGATTCTTCTTGGAGAGAGTGGGGCAGGAAAGTCCACTCTGATCAATGCAATGATCAACTACATTGTTGGTGTAGAGTGGAAGGACCAAGTCAGATTCACATTAACTGAAGGTGAAAGTCAGACCTCTAAAGTCACTGTGTACAAAGTCAACCATCAGGAGGGTTTTAACATCGACTACTCTCTGACCATTGTTGACACACCAGGCTTTGAAGGTACAAGCGACACAGAGATGTCTGGATTACTATGGTATCGTGTCAGAGAGATTGATGCTGTGTGTCTTGTAGTTCCAGCTGCTTTAACACAACTCACACCAACACAGAAACATATGTTTGATTCAGTTCTCTCAACCTTTCCGAACGATGTGACAGAAAACATCAGAGTTCTGGTGACATTTGCAGACTGCCAACGTCCACCAGTTCTAGAGGCGATCAATGCTTCAGGTGTCCCATGTCCTAAAACAGAAGATGGACTCCCTGTTCACTTCAAGTTCAACAACTCAGCTTTGTTTGCTCACAACAAGTCATCTGCAGCAGAGAGCAGCAGTGAGGAGGATGATGAAGATGGAGGTTTTGATGAGATGTTTTGGAACGTGGGAACAAAAAGGATGAAGAAGTTTCTTGTTGCTTTGAATCAAATAGAAAGTTCTATTTCATCGTGTGTCATCTTATAATGTTCCATTGACACGTGATGGGATAAAAGAGACAAGTGAACAACTGAAAGAGCACGAAGCAGAGATCAGCTGCTGAAATGAGAAGTTTGAGTTTGAAGTTACTGTCACAAAACCTTTTCAGGTGGACGTTTCTGGAACTGGGATTTTCCTCACCAACTGTCAATAATGTAATTTTACCTGCCACTATCTTTGTTGCAAGGCAAATGATGCAGATAAAGAAAAAATAATCCTCTATACATTTATCATTTTATCATTCATTCAGATAATAAATATAGCTAGAAAGAAAGCAGCATTTGTGAGAATTATATAAGGGGAAAGGCAAATAAGAAAATACACACAGCTTTAATTATTTTGTGTTTTGATGCCTAAAAAATGTACACCTATTTACATTAATCACATGTTTACTCTTTATCAGCTTCATTCTTAATCTACTGTTCATTTTATTTTAATGGCTACAATGAGAATAATGTCAGACTCCTGATACTGATGTGTATGGACTTACATGTTATTGTCCTGTAGAGAAACATAATGGGTAAATGATGATAAATAAACTTCAGTGTGGATCAAGTGTTGTTACCTGAGGTCGTCTGATGTTTCAGTGTCACTGCTGACTAGTAGTTCATCCTCTGGTCCAGCAGAGGGCGCTCTTCACCTTTCTGTCAGCTTGACCCAGCTACACCTGTTGGATATCAGGTGTACAAGCACTAAATCAAAAGGCTGATCTGTGGAACTTATTGTATCATCTCATTCAATTAAATTCAGATTGTTTTCCTGCTGTGACTTTAGTAGATGTTGTATTGTCAGTGGCCAACTGGACTGTTTCCTGTTGCTTGATATGATTGAAGAAATAAAGTGGTGGAGGTGAACTGCAACATGACTTCTTCATCTAATGCTGCAGCGACGTTCTCTCCTATAACAGTGAACACAACAGTTACATATAAAGCTGCAGCTGTGGTGACAGTAACGGTCCAATCACTGAACATCTGCATCTCCATCATCCAGCTGATGTTGGACGACTGCTGCACTGCAGAGGGAGGAAGGTGTTGGTTCACCTCCATCATCCTTATATATTATATATTCTACTGTTTGTGCTGTGTGTTATGACCTGATGTTGTGACAATGTAAACTCTCCCAGTCTGGGATTAATCAACTAAATCTAATGTAATCTAATCTAACGTGTGCATTAAAAAATAAAAAGCTATACTGACTACAGACTCAGAGACATGGTCATTTATACATTTCCCAATCAATCAATATCTGTGGATACATTGTGAGTAGTGGAACAGTTGGTAGACTGATTAGTAGAGGAACAAACCTCCAAAAAAGGCTTTAGTTTTTGAGATACCCCTACCTGAGGTAGAACAAAACACAACCATGTTTTTTCATATCTTTAATATGTTTAGTTTATGAAATGGGTGGTTGTATACAAATATTTTTCTGCAAAATTAGTTTTTTTGGTTAATGCTTAGATGCTCCCCAAAACCGAAAATAGTGAAAATTTAGGCTCCTCGAAAAGGGACAGTGTTTGCCTTATCACATGTATCTCTGGAAATAATGATCCGAAAGTCACCAAATTTGGACTGGATGTTCAGACAGTAATTGAATCAAATAAAGCAAATAATTGCTCAATACCTTTGAGATTTATACACTTGAACACACATGAATTATAGGTGGAAATTGAATCGGAAATTAAAAATCCAGAAGGTATGTATATATTTGTCTGTCATTATTAAAGTCAGAATACCAATCATCAAAAAAATGTCATTTATATGTCCCAGCGACTGTTATCTTATCAAAAAATAGGTTATTTGACTACACACTTCACCCACTGTTGTCACCAGCCCCTAGCAGGTAACTAGTGCAGCCAGCACTTCAAACGAAATGAAACGAAAATGTCAGACTCCTGATACTGATGTGTATGGACTTACCTGTTATTGTCCTGTAGAGAAACATAATGGGTAAATGATGATAAATAAACTTCAGTGTGGATCAAGTGTTGTTGTTGGTTATTTAGTGAGTGCATGAGTGAGTTATTTAGCAAGTGAGTGAGTGAGTGAGTTAATTAGCTATTTATTTATTTATTTAGTTAGTTAGTTAGTTAATTAGTGCTGATCTGACATCAAAGGAAGACTAGTCTGTGGTGATGGTGACCTGTTAATTAGATCTGATCAGTGAAGACCAGCCGTCAGGATCAGAGCTCTGACCGATAACGACTGATCAAGTATCAATAACCTGCTTGATTCTCCATCGCACCAGCAATTACATCTGTTCAGTGATGTAAACAGATGATAACTTACTTCAGTTTGTGTTTCTTTTTTATGTTATTAAACTGAGAAATTAAATGAATAAAAGCTTTAATGACTGATTGTTAACCAGATGCAAAAAAAAGTGTAAGTAAAAACACTTGATTTGAAACCAGACATGAACGTATAAAATATCTTATATTTTCATCAAACCTGTTTTTACTGTAAACCTGAAGTAGTTGACTGGTGTCAGCTCCATCTGCTCTGTGCTGCTGCCCTCTGGTGGCCAAACTGGAGAACTGCACTATGTGACGGCCTATTGCCTGTTACTCTAACACCCAGGCTGAGCATGACACTGGCCGATAATGTGTTGTTGTGTTCATTGTTTGTCTTTTCTTTGTGTTGTTCATTCGGTTTTAAATGGATCAAACCATCTAGACTCAATAACTCATAATTACAACAGTGAAACACAAGGAAATGAAGAAGTATTCAGACTCTTTGAAGTCCAGTGAACAGTAGTGAACTCAGTGTCGACGGGTCCCTGCCAGCACTTTGGAGGGACAGAACTGTCCTCATCAATGTTTGAGTCAACTCGTTCACACTTAGTCCGGATCATGTTTGGTTGTATTAGATATTTCCACCATGGCTGAATCCCAATGCCAACAATGCCAGCATCTGATTGGCTGAGAGGACGGGGCCTACCTAGAGACTCATGTTATGTGATTACCTGCATTTTACTGTTGCAGCTATTAAAGCTCTAGTGAAGGTTTGTATGAAAAACACAAAATATTGTTGATTTTTCACCTTTCTCTTGACAAGACATTTCCTGATGTTCCCTTTGTTCTAAAACTTAAGAGACTTAAGGCCTTCTCTAAAGGTCTGGATGTTCTCAGGTGGTGGACGAAGTCTGGAACCAGGGCTCCTCTAGCGGTGGTGTCCACACCGAGGAGACAGGAGACAACATATGAAGCATCATGTTTGAAATAAAGAAAATATGTGTCACAGAAACAGAGAAAATAAATGACTCCCTGTCCAAAACACTTCACTTTCACATTCCCTTAAAGCTGCAAGTCTCTCATCACATTGTTGGGTTAGCTGGACCGATCTCCACTCTGTTTCATCAGCATCAATGGGTTAAAGACAGTGAACATGACAAAAACAAATCACATACATTTGAAGAGACTGGGTCAGTGAGATGCTCTCTAAGACAAAGGTCGCTTTCACACCAGAGCTGTTTGGTCCGATTTAAATGGGCCAGGGTCGGCTTTCTTTGTGCAGATGTGAAAGCTCATACAAACTCTGGAGCGACCAAACGTGAGTCTTGTTTTGTTTGCAGGTGAACCGCGGTGCGGTTCGTAGCCTATGCAGTGTGAACGTTCACCGGACCAAACACAGGACCAAATGTAGGAGGGAGGGATTTTCCCTCTAAATTTGTCCAATTGACGAGCATCTTTTCAACTGTGAGACGTCATTCAGAAAGTTTGGTGCGCTTCAGAAAGGGGAGTGTGAAAGCAGAAACGAAATGCAATCATTTTACAATTTTCAGCTCCCCAGTCAAACAGAGTCTTCTTAGTGAAGTGTGGAAACAACCAGAGAAGTCCAAAACTAGTGGTTAGATAGCTAATTTTACAATGTTACGGACATTGTAAAATTAGCTATCTGACTCTGACCCATTAAACAGGTCATCTTAGCCATCCTCGCAATAATAGTAGTAGTATCTACCATACAAAAGGAGCTACAGTTTTGTTGAAATCAGTTTTGTTGTTTTTATATTCTGCCTCGTATAGTTTACATAGTTTTGTCTTTGTATTATTTGACTCAGTTTAACAAGAGTCAGTAAATGTTGCTGAGATATTATACTCAACCTCTTGTGGCATCTTTCCCTCACATTTGTTATTGATAATGATAGAAAAGTACAGGTGGAGGATTGACGGTAAAGACAGATTGTCCATTTAGGTGTTTGTTTAAAAAGGAAACCTTGAGTCATGAAACTACAAACCATTAATTTAATTCCTATAGGCAACAGAAAACAGGAGGAGAATGGCATCATGTATATTTGACCTGACAGGTTCAGTGAGATGTTCACTGTCTGATGGACATTAATGATGTCATTTAGTCGTGGTTAATGTTTTACATAAAGAGTTTTCATATTTGAATGCTCAGCACTTACTGTGAAGTTAAATCATCTGTTTATTACTGGTTATTCAATCAATCAATATCCTTTATTTAACCAGGTAAAAAACTCATTGAGATTTAAAACCTCTTTTCCAAGAGTGACCTGCAGTGAGTCCTCCTAAAAAACAAAAAACAAAAAACAAAAAATAAAATCTAAATGTTACATACAGTCAGAATTGGCAAAAGTTTTGTTTCATATTATTTTCTATTTTCTTATTTTCTATTCATGGTTTAACGTGCGTGTCACGTGTCATGTTGATGTGTTGTTAATGACGTGTCAATGTGTTAAAAAATAATGTATATTTGACCTGACAGGTTCAGTGAGATGTTCACTGTCAGACAGACATTAATGATGTCATTTAGTCGTGGTTAATGTTTTACATGAAGAGTTTTCATATTTGAATTAATGATTGAACCAGGAGAGATCATATCTGTTTATGTTAAAGCTCTGTCCATTTTGTGTTATGTTTCATTTAGAGCGATATTTGTCTGCTGAATGAGCTCCAATGAACTCAGGGTAAGTTCATGATTTTATTGCCAAATTTTCTATGAACTCATGTAATAACAGTTCTGTAGTTGTGCATAACATAAATAAGTAATGTAGTTTATTATATGTGATCATTTTTCACTGATTTAGTCTGTTTTAAGTGAGAGTTGTCAGAGCTGTAACCTGAAGCAACAGAACAAATGTTATATTTTACTTAGCAGCTTTTTAAAGAATGAAGGTTTTCTAATCACCAGCATTTTAGCTGTAAGTTAGTTTCAATTCTTCAACAGTAATAGATTACAGTTACATTAATTTTGTGATTTAATGACTCATCTTCCAATAATTCTAGGGTCTGGTCTTAATTGTCTTATCCAGCTCAGCCCTTACTGTGAAGTTAAATCATCTGTTTATTACTGGTTATTCAATCAATCAATATCCTTTATTTAACCAGGTAAAAAAACTCATTGAGATTTAAAACCTCTTTTCCAAGAGTGACCTGCAGTGAGTCCTCCTAAAAAAACAAAACAAAAAATAAAATCTAAATGTTACATACAGTCGGAATTGGCAAAAGTTTCGTTTCATATTATATTCTATTTTCTTATTTTCTATTCATGGTTTAACGTGTCACAAATGTGTTGTTGATGTGTTGTTAATGACGTGTCAATGTGTTAAAAAATAATGTATATTTGACCTGACAGGTTCAGTGAGATGTTCACTGTCTGACAGACATTAATGATGTCATTTAGTCGTGGTTAATGTTTCACATAAAGAGTTTTCATATTTGAATTAATGATTGAACCAGGAGAGATCATATCTGTTTATGTTAAAGCTCTGTCCATTTTGTGTTATGTTTCATTTAGAGCGATATTTGTCTGCTGAATGAGCTCCAATGAACTCAGGGTAAGTTCATGAATTTATTGCCAAATTTTCTATGAACTCATGTATTAACAGTTCTGTAGTTGTGCATAACATAAATAAGTAATGTAGTTTATTATATGTGATCATTTAGTCTGTTTTAAGTGAGAGTTGTCAGAGCTGTAACCTGAAGCAACAGAACAAATGTTATATTTTACTTAGCAGCTTTTTAAAGAATGAAGGTTTTCTAATCACCAGCATTTTAGCTGTAAGTTAGTTTCAATTCTTCAACAGTAATAGATTACAGTTACATTAATTTTGTGATTTAATGACTCATCTTCCAATAATTCTAGGGCCTGGTCTTAATTGTCTTATTTGTCTTATCCAGCTCAGCACTTACTGTGAAGTTAAATCATCTGTTTATTACTGGTTATTCTTTCTGCAGTGAGTCCTCCTAAAAAAACAAAACAAAAAATAAAATCTAAATGTTACATAAAGTCGGAATTGGCAAAAGTTTTGTTTCATATTATATTCTATTTTCTTATTTTCTATTCATGGTTTAACGTGTCACAAATGTGTTGTTGATGTGTTGTTAATGGCGTGTCAACGTGTTAAAAATAATGTATATTTGACCTGACTGGTTCAGTGAGATGTTCACTGTCTGACGGACTTTGGGGAAGGCAGCTATGGTTAATGTTTAACAAAAATAGTTTTAGTATTTGAATTAATGGTTAAACCGAGATCATTTATATCTGTCTGTTCTACAGCTCTCTCTCCATTTTGTATATGTCTCATTTAGAGCGATGTAGTGTCTGCTGAATGAGCTCCAGGTGTGTACATTTCAGTGATACAACAGACTCGACAGGTAAGTTCATGAATTTATTGCAAAAAATAAAAATAAAAAATTGAACTCCTGTATGTCTCCCAATTATCTGTAAGGTTACTAATTCTGTAGTTGTGTGTAATGTAACTCATTATATCTTATATTTTTTCACTGTTTTGGTCTGTTCTGAGTGAGTGTTGTCAGAGTTATCACCTAAACCAACAGAACAATATTATATTATCAGCTTTTTAAAGAACAAAGGTTTTCTTATCACCATCATTTGACTAGTAGCTGTAAGTTAGTTACAATTCTTTAACAGTAATAGATTGCAATTACATTCATGACTAATCCTCCACTTCTAGGGCCTAGCACTTAAACTAAAATCATCTGTTTTATTACTAGTTATTCTCTCTGCTCCTGTAGTGACTCCTCCTAAAAAGCTTGAACTGATAAAACCAATATGTTAAGTAATTTACTTATGAACGGTGCTAATATGCTGACATATTGATTGATATCTATCACTATTCTGATTGGATGATTTGATTGGTTAGTGGATTTGTAGTTACAATCTGATTGATTGATTTGTAGATGCAGCAGATTTTGGTTGACATAGGTCCCCAGACCTTCAGGGCCAACATGGAGACACTTTATATAATGTGCTACTGGCACCGATTAATTGGTTGATTTTCACTTTTAACCCTTGGTGTGAGGCATTAGTATTAGTGCTATGTAATAGCACGCTCCACTGTGCTATGTAATAGTATTATGACCGATAAGAATACATTCTTGAACATTAAAAATATTATCACAGAAACATAATGCAATCCGCATTAAAGGAAGTCACAGGTGGCCTCATACAAACAAAACAGCCAGTTTCAACCATACTTTTGAGCAGGCTTAAGTGCACCCACCCACAAACACATCTTTATTATATTTTAGCATATTCACCATATTATGTGGCAGTATAGCAGCATGGAGGAATTAATTGTTCATTGAAATTCAGTTGTCAACCTAACTTCTTCAAGCTGTAGTGTCTAACTTTTTCATGTCTGTTACACCCAAGCCGATACTAGGTGATATAAATAAGTGCCAGCAAAAAGTTTGCCAGTATGGAATTATAGATAAGGAGCTGTATATGAATTGATATTATTGTTATCATTATTATACATTCTCAAATTTAGTATCCCAAAAAAACCTACACAAATTGTTGTAAGTCGGTAATTTCCTATTTTTTTAAATCAAATTTTTACTTTTCAGGAAAAAAATATTTGAACATCACATCTGAAGAAAATGGGAAACGCACCGTCGGAGAGTAACATGGGCGACCGGCTCAAATGCTGTAAATGTTATAAAATACTGCCTCCCTGCAAATCCTTCTCAGATTTCTACAAAAGTACTATCCATGAACGATATGTTTATGTATACAATGGAGGAGAATACTACAGACCAGTTGGCTACGATAATGCATACGAGTGTGAATACTGCTTTAATAAACCAATCAGAGATCAAGAGCAGAGGAGAAGAGAGGAGGAGAGAAGAAGAGAGGAGGAAAGGAGGCGAGAAGAGGAAAGAAGAAGAGAGGAGGAACAAAGGGCCAAAGAGAAGAGAAGAGAAGAACTGAGTCAGAGACTTGAGGAATCACTCCATCGAGCTGAAGAGCAATACGAGGATCGACTGAACAGACACATCTCAGAGGAACAAGAGTCCAGGCGACGTGTTCTCATAAGCCACCTGGATGAGTTTGAGTCAAACTATAAATCAGATGGTGACAAGTTTCTAGAAACACTTTCATCCAGATGCAGCGTCCCTGTTGAGGACCTCAGCCTCAGTCAGCTGACTCCTCAACAGCTGGTCAACATCCTTTCAGCCCTGGACAAACTCCTGTTTGATGAATGGATCAGCGCTCCTCCATCTCTCAGCACTCTGCAGCACACACAAGTCTTCATCACAGAGCTGTGTGCCCTGTCTCTGGAGGAGTCTGATGGACTTTCCCTCAACATCATCTCCAATCACCTGCAGTCCCTGGTGGAGTCCATCAGCCAATCAGCATGCAAGGTTGACGAGAACTTCCTGTTGACTCAAGCTCTGTACCTGAACCTGGTGCACTTCCTCACTGACCACCACGGCAGCTGTGATTCTGATGCAGCTCTTATAGCCAATCAGTGGAGTGAGGGAGACCTTTCCACGGAGGACCTTGTTCTCATTGAATTCCTCGGCATCCTCACATCATCACTAGAGAAAGTGGTTGGGAAAGCCTCTCTGTTCATTTTAAAGATAGAAATCCAGTGTTTGGAGCTGCTGTTGTTCAAACTCACACATCTCAATGACAAGGAGATCCACTCAGAATCCAGAGAAATGCTCCTCAGGCTGGTGAAAACACACCAATGGACACCAGCGGAGGCAGTGACTCTGCTCAAAGGGCTGTCAGGGAAATATGAAGAGGACACTCCAACAAATGAAGTGCTCATGTTAGCTCAAGTGTATGACATATCACCACAGTGGACAGATGACTCTGGACACTCCTTCATCCAGGCTCTGGACTCTGTTGGCCCGGAGAGATTCCTACTTGACTTCAGAGAAACTCTTAGAAAACAAGACGAGAGCAGTCTAGATTCAGCTCTAGAACAATTGAAGACATCAAGGAATTTGGACGACTCTGTCGTCAACAAGATAAAAAACATCACCACTGGTGTCTTAGAATATTCAAAAAGTGCCCCTAAAGAAAAATCATTCATGAAAGATTCCTTTACAGGACCAACCCTGAGTGCAGAAAACATCCAAAACGCTCTGTCTCAGCTCTGCAAAGCAGTTTCTGACACAAAAGGCTGGTGGCCCACAGTGCAGCAGATGCTCAGGTGGTGTTTGCTGGTACTGAATGATAAGAACATGCCACTAGAACTGGTTGGTGTTGAAGAGGACCCATGTGTCAGAGCCATGTTTGCAGCCACACAGGTCTGCTTGGGAAACAAAGTGGACATTGTCCTGAGCTCTTACGTTCACTTACATGAGCAAACTAAGGAGTGGTCCGGCTTCTACAAGCACCTTGGAATTTCTCTAAACACAAACATGAAAAAAACTGAATCACACACAAAGAGGGATGTCTATGAAGCAGACATTGTGTACGGTACCATAGACGACTTTGTCTCGGATTACTTTCAGCTTGGATTGGAGGTGATGGAAACAGGAAACCCTCGTTCTCACCGAGGATTCATCATTGAAGAAAGTTGTCTCAGTACTTTACATCATCTGGATCTCTCAGGCCTAAAGGAACACAGTGCCTTAATGGTTGCTGCAGAATTCCTGAAAAGCCTCATGGGTAATTTTCACCATGAGAACATGGAAATGAGACACTGGTTCATTAAGGCTCTTTTCAAGGTGCTCCACTCTGACATCAACAAGCTTAAAGATAACAGTAAGATCCTAATCATCTTACAAAAATGTTCAGGAAAGGAACTCTCTTCCAGCGAGGTCTACATTCTGACCATTCTTGAGAATCTCCTTGAAAAGTTTGCTGTTGAGAAGAACAGGGCATCTCCAGGAGGCAAATTTTGTTTGGAGGGTTTATTTACCTGTGCAGTGCAACTCCAGGCTTCGAAGGAACAAACAAAAGAACTCTTCCAGATGGTGTCAAACCTCGTAGCACAACGACTCTGGTCCCCAGTGGAGGCTTTAAACCTCCTTGTAGCTTTAACTGACCACCATCAGGATGACAACTTTATTTCCATTATGAAGATTTTACATATGATACAAACATATCAGGTGTCTTCTGAGTGGACAGATGAGAAGAACCGGTGTCTCATTGAGCTCTTGAACTCATGTCAAACCAAGAATCTGATCCAAAAGTTAGAAAAAAACTGCAGAGGTGAGAAAGAAAAAAACATTGACTTTCTTTTTGATGAAATTCGACAGATGAAAAATATTGATGTACAAACACTGGATAAATCATACACAATAGTAAAGACTGTTGTAAATCTGATTGAATCTGGAGAGATTAAACAACACACAAACATAAAGGGAGCTAAAGACCTTCAGGAGATTCTAGCAGTCCTTTGCAATGCTGTGTACAAGTGCAATCCTAAAGGAAAGTGGTGGCCAAGGGCCACTCAAATGATCAGCTGGTGTTTCTTGGCCTTGTCTGACACTGGGAAACTCCTGGAGATGGGAACTGGAGAAGGGAAGTCTTGTGTCATAGCAATGTTTGCAGCACTGAGAGCACTCAGGGGTGAAAAAGTAGATGTGGTGTCCAGCTCCTCTGTGCTCTGTCAACGAGATGCAGAAGAATGGAAGGACTTCTACAGATACTTTGGCATCACAGTTGACACAAACACAAATAAAACCAAAGATGAAGACAGAAAGAAGTGCTACCAGCAGGATGTGGTCTATGGAACAATTGAAGCCTTCGCTGCAGATCACCTTCGTCAGATATTTGAGATGAAAGATGTGAGGCCTGACCGAGGTTTTCAGTGCATCGTTATTGATGAAGTGGACTCACTGCTGTTGGATCAGGGAGTACAGCTGACCTACCTCTCCAGCCCCATGGTCTCCATGCAGCACCTGAATATTATTCTGGCCACAATCTGGAGCCAGATCAGTCAGTATGGCTTCCTGTCCACCGGACACCAGACATTCATACAGGGTCCACCGGCTTCATTCTTCAAGGCCATATTTGATTCCATTGACACAGAAGGAATTGAGGAACCCATGGATGTTTTACAAATTGCTGAAGAATCAAAGATAGTGCCAGAAGGATTTACAGCTGATTTCTACAAGAGTGAAAAGGATGAGCTTCTCAGGAAACTAAAAACTGTGAGTCGAGATTCAATTGTAGATCTTTTTGATGAAATAGAGCACTATGTTCCCTACAGTTTCACTGTATACACTCTGGACGACAATGGATTGCTACACCTTACTAAGGCCAGGACCTGCAACAACCAGGACGTCCCAAGCCTCACATTTCTGGTTTTGGAGGAAGGTTTGTGTTGTCCTCTCTATGATTCTGAAGAATCTCTCATCAAGGCCATAGCAGAACTTACATCAGAGAAGATTCAGTACACCCCATGCACAAACAATAAAGACAAAATCAGCATCCCTGGTTTCCTGAGGAAACTGATAGAAAAGAAAATGTCAGTTTGGGTTCAGAATGCCTTTCTGGCCATGAGACTGAGGGAGGGTCGGGAGTATGTTGTAGAAAATGACGGTGTCTGTCCAGTGGACTTCAGATCCACTGGTATTGTAGAAGTCAATAAGAAGTGGGGCGATGGTCTACAGCAGTTTATTGAGATCAAACACCAAGTCAAACTGAGCACAATTTCAACAGTAACCAACTACATCTCCAATATTTCCCTTTTTGAAAAATTCCATGGGAAAATATATGGAACTACAGGGACACTTGGAAGTGACTCAGACATGCTGTTTTTGCAAGAGCTATATCCAAATCTCTCGACCTGCAAAATACCAACTTTCAACAGGAAGAAATTATTTGAGGTCAAAGGAACTCTAAAGACTTCAGCTGAAGAGTGGAAATCTGAAATTAAAGATGTGGTAATGACTCAAATCTCCCCAAATTCATACAGAGAGGGAAGAGCAGCCTTGGTGATCTGTGAAACTATCAACAAAGCTGAAGAACTGCACAAAGAGCTGGAAAACATCGTCCCAGGTCAGATCATCCTCTACATCCGCAGTGATCGGGACAGTTTGAGTAAAATAGATAAGGTGCTGAATCCTGGTGATGTGATTGTTGCTACAAACCTTGCTGGACGTGGCACAGACATAAAAGTCTCAGAAGAGGTGAACAACAATGGGGGATTATTTGTGATCCTCTCCTTCCTGTCAGAGAACTCTAGAGTGGAACTGCAGGCATTTGGCCGAACAGCTCGCAAAGGTAAACCTGGATCTGCACAGGTGATTATGAGCACCGATCATCTGCAGGAGTCCTTCAGGACCGTGTCTTCTCTGGAGGAAGCAAGAGAAACAAGGGACATGACTGGCGCAGAAGAGATGAAAGATATAATGAACAATGTCACTGAGATGAACTTGCGGGAGGACCTGTTTTCAGAGTACTGCAAGACCCTAGAGGATATTTACAGGAACACAGATGGAGAAGAAAGAAGAGCTGTAGTTGCCATCATGAATGAGTTCTGGGGGATTTGGTTGCAAACTAAATCAGAAGATATTGACCTGCTGAAAAGAAACGAATTGCAAGACAGTTTGAAACTTGATTTGTCTGACGCAAGAAGTCAGTGTCAACAACAGACTTCACCGTGTTCTAGTATTTACCATTACATCAAGTTTGGGAATATTGCAATGGATGACAAACAATGGGATGTCAGTGCAAGGCTTTTTGAAAAAGCCATGGAAGATGAAAGTTGGGCAGCCATAGCTTTTTACAGTCATGCATACTGCACTATAAAGCAGCAGAAGGAAGATTACCTCAATAAGGCCAGAGATGATCTCAGAAAAGCACAAGCGTCTCTGAAGTTCCTCAGTGAGGAATGCATGGTGTGCCTGCAGATTATAAAAATGTCCCCTATTCAATTAATTAATGGTCAACTCAACCCAACCAGCCTTGAAAAACAGTTTTTAAACAAGTGTCAAATGTTAAAGTACTTTGATGACAACATTAGTGAAGCTATCAACAAGCTGGAGGAGATAAAAAACAAAGAGAAAGATGCAATAGCCAATAAATCACCCATGTTCTCCTTGGTGTCAAAGGCTGATGAAGATCTCCAAGCAGAGGCTGATAATCTGTACAGTCAAGGTCTGAAGTACGTTTTTGCTGTGGAAGAGAAACCTCGTTTCCCATGGGAAGCTCTGACAGTGTTCTTTCTTGGACTTCTGCAGGTAATTGGTGGGACACTGCTCACTGCATTTACATTTGGAGCACTTTCTCAAGTTGGAATGGGGATGATCAGTGAGGGAATATCAGACTGCATCCATGGCATCGAGTCCATGGTGACAGGAAAATTCAGCTGGAAAGAATGGGCCATAGAAAAAGCCATTTCTATTGGTTTGTCCCTGATTTCGTTTGGAGTTGGAAAGTTGATTGCAAAGGGCTTCAAAGCCTGTAAAATGGCAATCAAATTTGCTAAAAACATGAAGTCAATGCCAAACTTTCTCCACAGACAGGCGAAAGATGCCATTAGTACTGTTGTAAAGACAAATGTTAAAAATGCAGTGAAGTGCACAACAAAGAAATTGGTAGAAGAAGCCATTCAGTATGGATTTGGAAAGGCAGAAAATGCAATACTGCAAGAAATACTAAATGGCATTAAGCATAAGGTGAAAGAGGGAATTGTAAATGATGTGGCTTCCAACATGGAAAAAGAGCCGCTTGCTGCTTTAGTAGACCCCATTATTCTCTCACATCTTCAGGATAAAGAACAACTTTCTGATCTCATAGAGGACGAGGAAAGACGGAGCGAACTTCTGTCTATTTTCAGAGAATTAAGCAACACTGCATTACAGCCATTCTATGCAGACCTCAGTTGGCAGCACAAGCTCAACTCTTCCATCTCCACAGTGATTGACGGAGTTAAGTCACACGTCACAAGTGGTCAAAAGTGGACATGGGGTATATTTCTGACAACTATCAAAGTCACTCATTTGGCAGCACTGGCAACCGACGCCACCATAGCAGCACTCACCCTGTCAAAAAAGTTTTTCTCAAACCTTCACAATGAGCTCGATCAGTTTAACCAGGAAAAATGTTCCTCAGAGAAAGTGAAGCAAAATGATCTTTCTGATTCAGACATTGAGATGTTGACAAACTTTAAACAGGATTTATCTCAAACCATCAGTGTTTTATTATCCAATGCTCTGGTAGAAGTGTTCCACCAGAAATTCAGCAGTCACATTGTTTCTTATGCTCAAGGCAAAGTAAATGGTTACATACGCAGTTCCACAAGAACTCTCTTGAATACAAACAGAACAGAGGAAAAACTCAGAGCTGGACAGAACAACAGATACATTGCATATATGGATGTAGATCTGACCTCAAAAAACAAACCAGGTATAAATTCATTGTTGCATGCTGGAAAGATCAGGGACCCTACAACAGTAGGTACTATTCTAGATATCAGAGTCCTGTCAGAAACCACTGGCACTAAGGTTGTCATCCTAACAGAGGGAAGTGATGGCAAGCTCCAAAAAATGCAAGAACTGAATCCTGGCACTAAACCTGCCAGTCAAACTGTGACACTGATCTACAGGCCAAAGAGTTCCCAATACCCTGATGGTCATTATGATCTGCAGATCAATAATAAGATTGTCCCTGTAATCAATGAAGGCAAGAGCTGCCTGTTTCATGCTTTAGCACGAGGGATGAAACCAGAGGCCAGTGAAGAAGAGATCGCCTTGGAGGCTGGTAAGCTCAGATCTGTGGAGGCTGACGCTCTCCAAAAACATTCAGGCCAATGGGAGAAGTTTGTCGAGCGAAAACTGTGGACGGAGACAATTAGAGGAGGGGACTGGTACATGGCAGAGGGAGCTGGAGACAGAAAAAAAAAGACAGAAGAAACCAAAGTGCTTGTGAATAAGGTTGGAAAAGTTAAAATTTACAAAGAGGCAAGAAAAGACAATCGTGGTCTTGGAGAGTTCATCAATGCAGACCATCAACCACCAGTGAAAAGTATATTGACAGCTATAGAGCTGAACCAGAATAGCAGATTGGCTAAAGCTTTTCTTGAAGTAGGAACAGGCACACACCCTCTGGATAACAATCAGATTCCTAAGGTGAGAAAAAACCATGGCCGTCTCCTTCCAACTGTTACTGTGCCAGCAAAAGTACATCGTGAGTTTCCTAGTACAAAATCAGGAGCATTTAGGGGCGTATTAGCTGAAACAATAAGCAAAGATGATGTCGTGGGTACCTTCAAACTGACCATTGTAGGTTCAATGCCCAGATTCAAGTTGAGTAGTGGAAACAACTTTCAGAACAGTGAGATGAGTAAAACCAGGCTTGCCACTTTTGAACAAAGTTTTCCACAACATTCTAAATGTCTGGTCCATACATGGTACAACGAGTTTAAAGACAAAGGCGTCATGACAGAGGCCAATCTCAACACCCTGACTGAGTGGATTGACAACCGTGGCTACGAGAATCAAAATGACCCACACAGGAACCAAGTCTCTCATCTGCTTTAAAACGAAGGTAACATTACATTTAATGTATAACTGTAGTATTTGTCGTGTGATAATAGTTAATTATGTAATGGGTGGTAAATGATGTCAAATGTTCATGAGGAAGCTTCACACCCCATGTTTTAGCCATATTTGTGAGAAAAGGCACAAACTGGTGGTGTAATAATTCCTGACTGACCAGGTACCTGCATGGCTGTCAGCTGAACATGTGGCTGGTTCCCTGTCTGCACTGCACTTAACTATAAAGGCTGGTTGCCTTGGAAATGTTAGGAGCAGCCATTTCTCCAGAGTATGGGAGAAGTTATTATGTAAAGTAAATTATGTACAGAATATACACTAAAACAAACACATCAATATATGAGACAACTTACACTGAATTGTCTGTGTCATGAAATTTATCAATCAATCTTCTATTTACAGAAAAGGAAAAGTCGAGAGATTCCCCTCCCTGATGTTCACATGGAAGGACTGATGGATGGAAACACAGAAAAAGTACTTTAAAAAAAAACAAACAAACAAGGATTTAATTTTATTTCATTAGTTGAATATATTGAGAAAAAAAATCATGCATCAGAACTTAATTATGTCTTCTAGGGATGGAATGGTCAAAAAAGTTAATTTGTCTCAGTTTCGGGCATGTCTGAATTATTCAGTTTGGGCAAAATGCAAAGCAGCATCGAGCAAATACGTTTTTTCCATTTAGCACAGAAGGTCAGTAAAATAAACAAACAAAATCAAAAGCCAAAACTTCATCAAAACCAAAAACCATGACCCCAAAACTATGATACAAACCGATCTGTGGATTTTGTGAACCATTCCACCCCTAATGTCTTCAGTTGAATATGATCAGATTTTATTATTCAACTTAATCAGTTATTTTTTAGCCTCATGATTGAAGATTTTTGATCTCAAAGAAATTACACTTAATTTAATTTTTTGTTGTAATTTGTAGCAGGAGTGTGACAATTTAGAGCAGCACCGTAATGTAAACATGCGGGGCTCCCCTGTAGTGGCTATCCTTGAGTGGGCCCCTAATAGAAATATATATCTATATTTTTTTAAGGGCTGTTGGGGGCGGGGGCAGCGGCTACTAGTAGTGAAGCAAAAATAAACACACAGACTGGGCATGCTGTGGCCATGTGCGTGTTGTAAAGCGATGTAATGTCAAGCGAACCTGGCCCGATCCAGTGTGTCCGGTCAGGTCATTGTTTTAAAAAAAAAAAAAGTCACAGTAACGGGCCCCTTTCGACTCTGCACCGGGGGAGTAGCTATCGCCCAGCAGTTTTTTGTGTGACACCGAGAACACGACAGGACAACAACAGTAAACTGGTGTTTTAAAGCCACTAGTTTTGTTAAATGGATGATCTTGATTTTATTTTGATTGTGTTTTCATTTCATGTAACTTATAATTTACTTCTCTTGACTCCTATATGGGATAGTTCTTACTCTGGATTATTTTTTATTATAGATTATCAAAATAATAACATTTGTGTATTCTGCTTGAAAAAAATTAGTACTAATTTTATCGTATTTACATTGTCCATATTTTATTATGGTTTATCAACTTCATTTTCAATCTGTACTAAATTTAATTTTCATGAAAAAATAACAAAACAGAATCATTTTTTTTTGTTGTGTTTACTCTGATTTATTCATTCTTAATCTACTGTTCATTTTATTTGAATGGCTACAATGAGAATAATGTCAGACTCCTGATACTGATGTGTATGGACTTACATGTTATTGTCCTGTAGAGAAACATAATGGGTAAATGATGATAAATAAACTTCAGTGTGGATCAAGTGTTGTTACCTGAGGTCGTCTGATGTTTCAGTGTCACTGCTGACTAGTAGTTCATCCTCTGGTCCAGCAGAGGGCGCTCTTCACCTTTCTGTCAGCTTGACCCAGCTACACCTGTTGGATATCAGGTGTACAAGCACTAAATCAAAAGGCTGATCTGTGGATCCACCATAACAGTTCACATTAGAACAGTTATTGACACTTGACAACAAAATAACACAAAGAGTACAATGTTGATTTATTTCAGAGAAGTCAAATGTTACTGTTGAGCCGCAGGGTGGGGTCAAGTGTAACACCATGGAGGGTCATATGTAACACACTACAAAACAACCACAAATAAGAAAATGACTTAAGTTTTATTACATAAGGTATTAATTCAAAACATTTTCTTATCTTAAAGCAGAAGTAAGTGATATATTTGTGTTAATATAAGTCTTAAATAGTTATATCTTCTGACAGCAATCACTTACATAGAGTGTTTGGACCGAAACACGGGTCTGTCAGTCACTCTGCTCTGCTCTGAGCCCAGGAGAAAACATTTATCGTATCCTACAGTTTTTATCCAATGAGGAGAGAGAACGGCATGCAGGGCTGTGTGTGCAGCCAAGGGACGCTGTGAATGTGGTGACGTAGGGACGAGGACTGTTATGGTGCGTTCAAGGAAACTCGTAACTCGTGTTTTTCCGACCTGTGAAGTCGTACCAGAGTTCACGGGTCGGAAGTTACGAGTGGCCGTTATAGTGACTTTCACAGGTAAAACAGGTCAGAAAAACACGAGTGGGTTGCCTGAAACCCTACAAAGTCGTACATTGTGACTTGAAGCTGTAATTTACGGTTTCAAAAGCCTACCTGGAACGCAGCATTAGCCAAAACGACCGGATCGCTTACTTCTGCTTTAAGTAATCATATTACCTCATGTAAATTTGATAAAAAAATGAATTCTAGCTTGTGAGTTCGAAAGCTAGCAATGAATTCTAGCTAATGTTAGCAGTGAAGCCCACTGTTGTTGTCTCTGAGGTAGCCTAAACCTCTGCTAGCTACTCCATAGAGTATCTTAAGTATGCACTAAAACATTAGTAGGTTTGCTTCATTAAAAACAAGTAAAAACTGCATTGTGATGCAAATTGTCATTGCTGAAAACAGGACAAGGTGTTACACTTGACCCCATCCTTGTCAGCTAGCATAAACCCCAATGTGCTAGCTAGTAGAAGGCGGCAATGAATCAGATGGCACTCATTTAGGCTGTTAGCTAAGACATCAGGCTTGATATGAAATGATATAACTTGAGGTTCATTGCCTCAAGAACTCAGGACACCAGTTAAAATATACAGTGATTTTGAAAAATTACTTTCTTACCCCCAAAACAGTGTTTTCCTGATGAAACCTGATGGGGATCAGAAAATGGACTGATTTCTTCTGGGAGCGTACCTATGTTCCCCGGGTCCTATGTTCGACCCTCTTTTTGAAAATGGGTCCTTTGTTCCCCGTTTTTACCAAAAAGGGTCCTATATGTTCCCCGGTCGCAATACATACTGGGGAACATAGGACCTTTTTTCAAAAAAAGGGTCCTATGTTCCCCGCTGGTCGATGGACTCTCTCTACTTATCTGGACTCTATCTATCTGGCCTGTCTAGCCTCTGCCTGGTCTTTTTTTACTAAACTTAACCAACTCCTTTCTTTATTGCCTAAACACAACCAGACAATTCCACTTCTCACTCAAAGTCACAACTCAACTTCTCACTCAAAAATAAGCAAAAATATGCCAAGTCACAACTCCACTTCCAGGTATGGGACCAAAAATTGTTCCCCGGGTCCTTTTGGGGAAAAGCGGGGAACATAGGACCCTTTTTCTAAAATAGGGTCCTATGTTCCCCGGTCTGGACACAGAGGGGAACATAGGACCCTTTTGGGGAAAAGCGGGGAACATAGGACCCTTTTTTTAGAAAAAGGGTTCTATGTTCCCCTGTCCCATACAAAGTGGGGAACATATGGACCCGGGGAACATAGGGATGATCCCTTTCTTCCAGGTACGCAGAGGACCATAGGGAGCATGTGCAGAATGAATATTATGACTCTAGCTTGTTTCTGACTGGGTGAAAGTGAGGTGTTACACTTGACCCTCCGTTACACTTGATCCCACTCTCCCCAACAATAAGTTCGTTTTTTAGTTAGTGGGTAATGAGTTATTTGTTTATTTATTTAGTTGTTTAGTTAATTAGTGCTGATCTGACAATCAAAGGAAGAATCCTTGGTGCTGGTGACCTGTTGATTAGATCTGTGGTTTTAGACGCGATCACTGAAGACCAGCTGTCAGGATCAGAGGTCTGATTGGTACCTATCATTTCCATTGACTGATCAACTATCAATAAACTCTGCTGAAGACGTCTGTGTCTCCTGAACTTAAGATTCTCCATTGCACCAATTACATACATACATAGATGATAACTAACTGTAGGTTGTGTTCCTTTTTTATTGTTATTTAACTGTGAAATTAAAATGATCTTCATATTGAATAAAAGCTTTAATGTCAGATTGTTAACAAGATGAAAAAAGAAAAAATGTTTGATCAGAAACCAGATATGATATTACTGACTCACATTACAGGTTACATGTGGTACATCACCTCCATCTGCTCTGTGCTACTGCCCTCCGGTGGCTAAACTGGAGAACTTCTACTGTCCCTGCACTATACCACTGTTGACACCCAGGCTGAGCATGACACTGGCCTAGCGGTATATGTGTTGTTAGCGCCCTATAATGTAATAATTTCCTGAAAATGTAATAAAATTTGCACTTAACCTGATCGGAAATGTGATAAAACCCAATAATATAATTTCACCAATAATGTAATAACATATCCTGACTGATATTGTAAGGACATTTTTACCGATAATGTAATACCTCATTACATTATTGGGGTAATACTTGACAGATAATGTAATGTATATGTTCATTTTCAGTCCAGAGTTCGACATTTTGTGTTTTAAGAATCTAAGAATGTTATATACACTGGATTTGAAACAACAGAATGACCACTGAGTTCCCCAATGATAACTCCACTTCGTCTTGTTAAAAACTCACAGCATTTACCGCTTCATACAGACAGACGGCTGTTCTAGAGCACTGTGACTGTGGTCGTGGTCAGCTGTGCTCTGGAGTTTTCTTTTCGTTGTTTTCGCGAGTCTATTTTTTTCCGCACTAGTTATTGTTTTCAGCTTTCATTTGCATTGGCTATGTGCAGCTCGGGAATAATGAAGAGTAGAAAAACTCAAAGAATTTCCAGGACACTTTCTCCTGTCCTCGGAATGTGAGGGAGGAAGGATCGGATGGGAGCGGTGAGGAAACTGTTACTGTCAGCTGAGCATATGTCAGGACAAGACAAGATAGGAAACGTGCAATCAGTACCGTATGTTATCGATTACTACCGTCATCATCATCAAGCACCTGTAATTTCGTTGTATGCCCATACAATGACAATCACAGGATTTCTGATTTCTGATACTCCTGCACTGTCCTGAATTCAAAGGGAAATAGTAGAGAAGAAGGAGTGCTCGTACCGGTTACGTTTTATATGAGGAATGCCAGAGGGCAAAAACTGGAACTCAGAGATAGCTTTATTTTACAGACTCCAAGTCCAATAATAGTCCAGAGGTTGTGGTTGTTAATATTTAACGTTGTGCTCCTTCATGTATAGCAGACTATAGGAACTACAGCACACTAGCTGTGAAGATAAAAAATAAAATGAAAAGATAAAATAAAAAAAATAACATTAAGTAAAAATAAGCAAATATAGACAGAAATTTATTTTAGGCAAGGTTAATACAATAAATAAATTAAATTAAAAAAAATTAACGTCATGCTCCTTCATGTATAGCAGACCCGTCTCTAGGAACGACAACACACTAGCTGTGAAGATAAAAATAAATAGATAAAATAAAAAATAACATGAAGTAAAAATAGGCAAATAGACATGTAGCCCATTTTAGGTAAGGGTAACACAATAAATAAATAAAATAAAGGAAATAAAATAAAAAATAATGAATTTAATTTATTACAATTAAATTGTGGAGTACACACCTGCATGTTCATGCATGTCTACCTATTCACCAACATGTATGCTTGTATACACAAAACAAAACAAATACAAAAATAAGAAGCAGCAGCACAGGTATGCAATCATTCACACAAAACTCAGAACTTGCATATCTCCACTACCTAACTATCTTGGTCCATAATTGTTGGACTTTGTCACAAGACGAGAGGTGGAGAGAAATAGAGAAGAGGAGATAACGAGAGAGGGTAATTTTCACCATGAGAACATGGAAATGAGACACCAGTTCATTAAGGCTCTTTTCAAGGTGCTCCACTCTGACCTCAACAAACTTAAAGATAACAGTAAGATCCAAACCATCTTACAAAAATGTTCAGGAAAGGAACTCTCTTCCAGCGAGGTCTACATTCTGACAATTCTTGAGAATCTCCTTGAAGAGTTTACTGTTGAGAAGAACAGGACATCTCCAGGAAGCAAATTGTGTTTGGAGGGTTTATTTGCCTTTGCAGTGCAACTCCAGGCTTCGAAGGGACAAACAAAAGAACTCTTCCAGATGGTGTCAAACCTTGTAGCACAACAACTCTGGTCCCCAGTGGAGGCTTTAAACCTCCTTGTAGCTTTAACTGACCACCATCATGATGACAACTGTATTTCCAGCATGAAGATGTTACATATGATACAAACATATCAGGTGTCTTCTGAGTGGACAGATGAGAAGAACCAGAGTCTCATTGAGCTCTTGAATTCATGTAAAACCAAGAATCTGATCGAAAACTTTGAAAAAAGCATCAGAGATGAGAAAGAAAAAGAAATTGACTGTCTTTTTGATGAAATCCAACAGATGAAAAACATTGATGAACACACATTGGATAAATCATCCAAAATAGTAAAGACTGTTGTAAGTCTGATTGAATCTGGAAAGATTAAAAAACACACAAACATAAAGGAAGCTAAAGCTCGGAGTCACAGCACAGACACGGAAAGTCTTCAGGAGATACTGGCAGTCCTTTCCAATGCTAAAGGAAAGTGGTGGCCAAGAGCCACTCAAATGATCAGCTGGTGTTTCTTGGCCTTGTCTGACACTGGGAAACTCCTGGAGATGGGAACTGGAGAAGGGAAGTTTTGTGTCATAGCAATGTTTGCAGCACTGAGAGCACTCAGGGGTGAAAAAGTAGATGTGGTGTCCAGCTCCTCTGTGCTCTGTCAACGAGATGCAGAAGAATGGAAGGACTTCTACAGATACTTTGGCATCACAGTTGACACAAACACAAATAAAACCAAAGATGAAGACAGAAAGAAGTGCTACCAGAAGGATGTGGTCTATGGAACAATTGAAGCCTTCGCTGCAGATCACCTTCGTCAGATATTTGAGATGAAAGATGTGAGGCCTGACCGAGGCTTTCAGTGCATCGTCATTGATGAAGTGGACTCCCTGCTGCTGGATCAGGGAGTACAGCTGACCTACCTCTCCAGCCCCATGGTCTCCATGCAGCATCTGAATATTATTCTGGCCACAATCTGGAGCCAGGTCAAGATTCAATGGTAGATTTTTTTTTGATGAAATGGAGGACTATGTTCCCTACAGTTTCACTGTATACACTGTATACACACACTACATGGCAGAGGGAGCTGAAGAAAGACAAGAAAATGTAAAAGAAACCGAAAAGCGGCTTGGTTAAGTTAAACATTACGGAGATGCAAGAAATGACAATCGTGGTCTTGGAGAGTTCATCAATGCAGATCATCAACCACCAGTGAATAGTATATGGAAAGCTATAGAGCTGAACCCGTACAGCAAATTGGCTAAAGCCTTTCTTGAAGTGGGAACACGCACCTCCCTCAAATGCCAAATCAATCCCACCAACAAACAGATTAAAAATGTGAAAAAATACCATGGCCGTCACCTTCTAAGTGTTAATGTGCCAAAAGAAGTACATGGTGAGTTTCCTAGTACAAAATCAGGAGCATTCAGGTACGCATTAGCTAAAACAATGAGCGAGGATAATATCGTGGGTACCTTCAAAATGATCATGTTAGGCTCAATGCCTGAATGCAAGTTGATCAGTGGAAACAACAAAAATTTTCAGAACAGTGAGATGAGTAAAACCAGGCTTGCCACTTTTGAACAAAATTTTCCACAACAATCTAAAGATCTGGTGCATGCATGGTACAACAAGTTTAAAGGCAAACGTGTCATGACAAAGGCCCATCTCAACACCCTGACTGAGTGGATTGACAACTGTGGTTATTACATATAATGTATAACTGCATTTTTTTCAGTGTGAGAATAATGAATTATATAATTGGTAAATGATGTCAAATGTTCATGAGGAAGCTTAACACTCCATGTTTTAGCCATATTTGTGAGGCCCAAACTGGTGGGGTAACAATTCCTGACTGACCAGGTACCTGCATGGCTGTCTGAACATGTGGCTGGTTCCCTGTCTGCACTGCACTTAACTATAAAGGCTGGTTGCCTTGGGAATGTTAGGAGCAGCCATTTCCCCAGGGTATGGGAGAAGCTAACAATGGGTATGTTTAAAGGGATAGTTCACCCAAAATTCAAATTTCACTCATTATCTACTCACCCTCATGTCGACTAAGGGCTGGGAGAAGTTTCAGAGTCATCCGATTATCTTGGAGTTACAGGGGGGCTCTGCGCAGCACTGCTATATGATGGTTGCGAACGGGGCTCACTTTTCATCGACCAAAAAGACACACCAAAAAACATACAAATACCTCCACACAGCTCGTCTGTAATGTCCCTCTTGTATTGAAGCAAGTATTGGATAATAAGAGTAGAGACTGGAGTTTAAGATGCACATATGGGGCATATGTGCATCTTTATGCCGGGGAATAAATGTGCTGCATGCGCTCTGAGTGCTGAGCGCTGAGCGCAGCTCATTTATGCCGCAGCTGCCTCGGAGGAGAAAACTTTTTTTCTTTTTTTAAAAAAATCATTAGCGGTGCTTATTTATTAGTCCACAGTACATTTTGGTGCCTTTGCTCCTCTCTGCCTCGCATCGTTTCAGGAAATAACTGGGAAGGTTTCAGAATGTTTGTAAACTGAAAGCATATTTTCTAACAGACATGATGACACCTGTCGTCTCCCTCCCGGCGGTTTACGCCAAGGGAACCACCACAGATTATTGTAAAAGGTTTGAAAGTCCGGGGCTTGATCCAAAAACGCTTTTACACAGCAGAAAATCACGTTGCTTGATCCGAAACTGTTTAACACTACAAAAAGCCGAACCATGGCATGATAATGTAGTTTGATCCGACACTAGACTGCGCTCTAACGTGCTGTTTTTTTAAATCCTAGGTTAACCGGATAATAAATTCATAACCGGATAGCAGATTACCTACTCGGGTACCTGGGTAATTTTATTTGGTAACTTTGATTGGAATCTCTACTATTGGTAAATAGATCAACAACGACAACAACAGCAAATTGAACTGGGGGGTTTCAAGCCACTAGTTTGGCTAACTGATGATCTTGATTTAATTTGAATTGTGTTTTCATTTTATGTAACTCATCATTTACTGATCTTAATATGGAGTAGTTCTTATACTTTATCATTATTGATTAGAGATGATCATAATTACAATTTTTGTGTTTTCTGCTAAAATTGCACTCATTATATCCTTTTTACACAGTTCATGTTTTTACTCTGGTTTATTAACTTTAGTTTGAATGAATGATAAATTTCATTTTCATGAAAAAAATTGAAATGGCTAAAGTGAGATTAATGTCAGACTCCTGAAAGTGGTGTGTATGGACTTACATGTTATTGTCGTGTAGGTAACATGTCTGTGATTGATTAAATGATAATAAATAAGTGTTATTTCCTGTGGTCGAGCTGCACCTTTCCATCTCATTGTGTTGGTGTTGTTTCTCTTTAAGATGATGAGCATGGCACCACTCTTCTGCACGTTCAGCCTGACAGAGAAGCTGGCATGACCACAGACTCTGGTCTGTGTGGTTGTCCCACCTACATACATTCACAGGTGACGCCTTTTCTGAGAAACCTGTCTGATTCTCTTCAGTCAGTCAGGTAGAGTTCATTTCTCACACACCACACAGCAGCTCAGAGGACCACACACTGCTCTGCTGATGCTGCTTTGAGGAGGGTATTCTTCAAGATAAACAGACCACAGGGCTCTGGTCTGCAGCCTGAATCAAGGTAACATGACCTTAGGCACCAAAATGGTCCTGTTTTAATCAGCTAACCTGCTTGTTTTTTACGGTTTCACTTTTCTTATTTCTTCTTCTATTGTTGGACAGTCATGACCAGTGGTTGTATTCCCATAATTTGGGGGTTTGGGACAGTATCATGTTGCCATAGATTCGGATGATTCGCTGTGAGCTACAGCCTGTTGATCATTATTTTGTTTTTTAACGTTGCTCAGTCAGCTGTGATCAGTTCCTTTGCTTTGTTTTGTGACTGAACAAAATCAGTGGGAAACTCTGATACTGAAGAAACCTAAAAAGACTTGTATCATATTCTGCAATCATTACTTTTATGTTTGTATGATATTGTGTTATAATGCAAACATGTATGAGGGCAATCGTGGCTCAGGTGGTAGAGTGGGTCGTAGTGTCCTTGGGCAAGACACCTTACCCACCTTGCTCCTGATGGGTCGTGGTTCGCGCCTTGCAAGGCAGTTTCCGCCAACAGACCATCTACCATTTACCATATATGGATGTATGTGTGTATCATGACAGTGATCAGACTGTTCATGTACATACATGCAGTATGAATTCTGACACACCTATTATTAGCTGATGTCTCTCCCCCTGGTTCCACTGGGCTGGTAAAAATTGGAGGTGTTTAGTTCATGTACATACATGCAGTATGAATTCTGACAAACCTATCATTAGTTGATGTCTCTCCCCCTGGTTCCACTGGGCTAGTAACTGAGGTGTTTTGTTCATGTTCATACATGCAGTATGAATTCTGACACATCTATCATTAGTTGATGTCTCTCCCCCTGGTTCCACTGGTCTGGTAACAATCTGAGGCGTTTTGTTTCACAACATTACAAATACAATTTAGACTGACACTCTAAGATGCTGTTATGTTATACAACATATTGTTTTATTTGTTAGATGTTATCTATTTTTTTTTTTTTTACTTTATTTTACCGGGTAAAGCTTTTTATCTATATATTGATTCTTTTGATGATTGATAGTTTGTATATTATCACATATTACAATTATAATCATAATTCTGCCATTTCCTTTGTTTATCCAGAGTTTTTTCCACCATTGTTGTAGTGAATTGTTATTAGATCATTACTCAGTTAGTCTATATTATTATTATTATTATTATTATTTCAACAATCAAAGCCCACTGACTCTCAAGAAAACTGTGACAATCCCGGCAAGCTGCTACATCAGTGGGACATTTGATTTGCTATATTTTATACCCCCACCAGATTGGTTCCAGGGTGCCATTCCGAAGGGCCGCCATTCCGAACGTTTACTTTAATGTGTCGGAATGCCGGCCCTTAATTATTTATGGAAAGGGGTGCCTTTCCGAACCTGAAAAAAGGCCGCCATTAAAAGGTTTAAGGCACTGGGTACACAGGTAGCAGTGAATGCTTTGGTAGCGGAGTGGTTAGAGCATCCACCTCTAGCACGGGAGATCAGGGTTCAACTCCCAGAGTAGCTGCATATTAGCAGAGACTTTCTTGGCCTCTACCTGATCATTTTACTAAACTTAACCAACTCCTTTCTACATTGCCTAAACCCAACCAAAGCACAGAGCAAGGACATTTATTTTTCAGCAGGAGCGCCACGGCTGCATCAGACTCGCACCTGGGTGAAACTTTGGAGTGGGAGGGGGGGGGGGGGGGGGCTGTCCCCACTGCGCGATTGTGTCAAGCCGGGCAGGAAGTCAAACCACGAGAGAATCCGGTCAATTTTCAAAATAAAACATATTCGGAACAGCGGCCCCTCTGAAAGAATTTTCGGACTGGCAGACCGTGGGATTGGCGGTCCTTCGGAATGGGGGTCGCCCCCCCACCAGACCTGCATGGCTTCTGTGTTGATGCCAATTTCAGGTTGATTTACTAAGATCCAGTATTCTCCTGTACCTTACAATTTAAATGTTTGTTGACACAATAGTACAGTGGCTAACCATGAAACTTTTTGAAATAAACATTAAACTTCTACCATTGTTAGTTAGTTTGCACCTTAAGGTTTATTTTCAGAGCTGGAGGGAAGTCAGATTTGACCTCTGAGGCTCGGGAGAGGTCAAATCGAAGATGGCCACCAATAATATTCAAAAATGCCTAGCGTTGGAACCAAACACAGTAGAAAAACACTAATTAACTAGAAAATTTCCTCTCGGGAAATTTTGAATGGGCCACGGGAGCTACTGCCGGTTGTGCCATCTCTGTCAACATGGGAATCAAACCCACGATCTTAAGGTCAAGACAGAGCTGATCAGACAGACACATGATCATCTTTCTATAAGCACTGATATGGAGGAGCTGTAACCACATTAGGTTAACTGTGTGTGTGTGTGTGTGTGTGTTTATCTTGTGTAATAGGGCCAGGACTCAATTAAAACAATTAGTCTAATTAATTAGAGGCTTTGTAATTAATTAATCGCAATTAATTGCATTTTAATTGCATATAAATATTTGACCTGAGAACAGTGAGAAGCATTTTTTTCACATGGATTTTAGTATACCATTGAATGACTGAATAGCTTAAGCAACAAAACATTGTTTTTTTTTTCAAGGTGGTACTTAACCAAGACCAACATGCAAATTATCGATTAATTCATTAATCGATATTTGATACAGATTTAAATGGTCTTTCCTGCCAATACACTATGATGATTACTGTAGTATTTAACTAGGGTACATAAATCACAGTAGCATAAACTGATTTGTTGAACGGACCAGGTGATGGGCTGACTGGTCCTGTCTAACTTCTGTGTACTGGGTGCCATTGTGCAGGGTGTTAAGGCAGCCTTCCTCCACTGCAGTCCCTATGGTCCTGGACCCTCTGGCTGGTGGGGTGGGCTGCTTTCAGCTGGGGGGGACTCTATCAGCTGCTCCCACGAGAGGCATTTGACGCATTTGACACCAACAAGGTTTAACTTTAAAACCAGATTAAATCATGGTTTAAGTTTAAATTCTGTTGCACGTTAACTGTGTTTTAATCACATGAAGGTGTGTGTGTGTTTGTGTGTGTGTGTGTGTGTGTGACTGTAATCACATGAAGCTGGCTCTAGAGTCTGTGTGTGTGTGTGTGTGTGACTGACTTGACACATAGTTAGTTAGTAGCTGCATCCTGTGTCAGTCTGATTTAGCTGTGTCTGTGTTTATAAACATTTAAACGAGCGCCAGGTGGATTGTTTATGAAGTTAACGAGCTCTGGCCTGAGGATCAAAGAGGTTACCACGGCGATAGGGGCCCCCGCAGGCTGAGACAGACAGAAACGTGGAGAAAAAGAGACATTTTCTGCCTCTGCACCGGCCTCACATTTAGGCTTAGGGTGACAAAACGGTAACTCCTATCAGAACAAAACACAGATCAACGTTGCTCTAAGGACTTACTGAAAATTTCGGTACGATTTGGTGTTTCTACAGTAAATATTTTGGCGACGCTGGCAGTTTTAACACATCAGGCCGTTCTGCTTCTCTCAGAAAATATTTGTATTGGACTCAATGAAGAGCAGAGACAGACGTGGCCGCACTTAGAGGCTCAGAGTTTAAATTCTGTAAGTCTCTCTGATATTTTGAGCAGATTAAGAGATCAAGGATGAGCTCGTCTACAACCGTGGCCGAAATTATGTGTGTAGAGTGAAAATTGTGGCCGTTTGGAGTTTGGATAGAGAAAAAATCTGGAGTTTTTCTGGCATCTCTCCCACTCTAACCGATGATGTCACCCACTCTGACACGAACATTCCGTGCAATACACACCCATTATAATCTCATAATTTCTCCAAAAATGATCATGGTCATTGATCATGGATTGATCAAAAACTATATGACCTATCAAAACGTGGAGCAATACGCCAATACACAAGACTTGTGTCTACTGTTTAAAGTTTAAATGGAGTCTCTAGGTGAAAGTATGCCTGAGCAGTAGACGTTTGTTAAACTCCAATGATTGGTCTTTTTCGCTCTTTTTTTTCCGCCTGTCCCATTGACTTACATGCAAAAATTTTGCGCAGTTTTTCGCGACTTACGTCGCGAAAAATTCGTAAACTGTTGAGAAAAGTAATAGCACACCGATCCCGATCAAGACGCACGTTTTGATATATAATATGTAGGACTAGTAGCGACCCGAAAAAGCGTCCGGAAGATGAAAAATAATACTAGAAAAAACATTTCCAAGAATGGAAATGGTGTGAATGCTGAAAGCAATGCTGAATGAGCTGAAGAAATTGTTGAAAGAAAGAAAGAAAGAAAGAAAGAAAGAAAGAAAGAAAGAAAGAAAGAAAGAAAGAAAGAAAGAAAGAAAGAAAGAAAGAAAGATTGAAACAAGAGAGAAAAAAGAAAAGGACAGAAAGAAAGAAAGAATCAAACAAACAAAGAAGTAAAAAGACAGAAATGGAGTGAAAGAAAGAAAGAAAGAAATGGAGTAAAAACAAAGGAAGAGAAAAGGAGTAGAAAGAAAGAAAGAAAGAAAGAAACAATCAAACAAACAAAGAAGTAAAAAGACAGAAATGGAGTGAAAGAAAGAAAGAAAGAAAGAAAGAAAGAAAGAAATTGAGTAAAAACAAAGGAAGAGAAAAGGAATAGAAAGAAAGAAAGAAACAATCAAACAAATAAAGAAGTAAAAAAGACAGAAATGGAGTGAAAGAAAGAAAGAAAGAAAGAAAGAAAGAAAGAAAGAAAGAAAGAAAGAAAGAAAGAAAGAAAGAAATGGAGTAAAAACAAAGGAAGAGAAAAGGAATAGAAAGAAAGAAGAAAAAGAGAGAGGGGGATGATAGATAGAAAGAGGTAGATGGATGGATGGATGGATGGATGGATGGATAGAGAGGGAAGGATAGAAAAAGTTACGTAAAATACAAATGAAGAAAGAAAGAAAGAAAGAAAGAAAGAAAGAAAGAAAGAAAGAAAGAAAGAAAGAAAGAAAGAAAGAAAGAAAGGAGACAGAGGGGTTAAAAAATAGGGAGGGGTATAGATAGATAGATAGAAAGAAAGAAAGAAAGAAAGAAAGAAAGAAAGAAAGAAAGAAAGAAAGAAAGAAAGAAAGATTGAAACAAGAGAGAAAAAAGAAAAGGACAGAAAGAAAGAAAGAATCAAACAAACAAAGAAGTAAAAAGACAGAAATGGAGTGAAAGAAAGAAAGAAAGAAATGGAGTAAAAACAAAGGAAGAGAAAAGGAGTAGAAAGAAAGAAAGAAAGAAAGAAAGAAACAATCAAACAAACAAAGAAGTAAAAAGACAGAAATGGAGTGAAAGAAAGAAAGAAAGAAAGAAAGAAAGAAAGAAAGAAATTGAGTAAAAACAAAGGAAGAGAAAAGGAATAGAAAGAAAGAAAGAAACAATCAAACAAATAAAGAAGTAAAAAAGACAGAAATGGAGTGAAAGAAAGAAAGAAAGAAAGAAAGAAAGAAAGAAAGAAAGAAAGAAAGAAAGAAAGAAAGAAAGAAAGAAAGAAAGAAAGAAAGAAAGAAAGAAATGGAGTAAAAACAAAGGAAGAGAAAAGGAATAGAAAGAAAGAAGAAAAAGAGAGAGGGGGATGATAGATAGAAAGAGGTAGATGGATGGATGGATGGATGGATGGATGGATAGAGAGGGAAGGATAGAAAAAGTTACGTAAAATACAAATGAAGAAAGAAAGAAAGAAAGAAAGAAAGAAAGAAAGAAAGAAAGAAAGAAAGAAAGAAAGAAAGAAAGAAAGAAAGAAAGGAGACAGAGGGGTTAAAAAATAGGGAGGGGTATAGATAGATAGATAGATAGATAGATAGATAGATAGATAGATAGATAGATAGATAGATAGATAGATAGATAGATAGATAGATAGATAGATAGATAGATAGATAGATAGATAGATAGATAGATAGATAGGACACATGTTAAAAGCTGCATCCTATGTCCTAGGCTCCACCTGTAATTGTACTACTATTAATAGAGTTGGAAAGACTAAACGTCTGAACTTAAATTCATGAGAAAAAGATAAATTGTTGGAGATGTTTACATCAAAAGTATAAAATCATGAGGCTGATGAATTTGAGCTGAAAACCTGTGTGTGTGTCTGGGTGTGTGAGTCTGACGGTCTCTCTGTCTGCGTGTACATGTGCAGAAAGTAAAACTGTTAAGCGCCACAGAACTCCTCTCTCCCTAATGATCTGATTGATT
>NC_140923.1:2655699-2769266 GCF_045865225.1 Trachurus japonicus | reverse complement strand
GGGGGGGTGGGGTGGGTGTGTTTGTTTGTGTGGTGTGGGGGGTGGGTTGTGGGTTGATTGGTGGGGTGGGTGGGGGGTTGGGTTCGGGTATGGGGGGTGGGTGGTGGTGTTGGGGGTGGGGGGTTGGGGGGGTGGGGGGTTTTGGGGTTGGGGTGTGGGTTTGGGGTTGGGTGGGGGAGGTTGGGGGGTTGTTGTGGTTTGGGGGGTGAGTGGTGGGGTGTGGTGTGGGGTGTGGGGGTTTTTGGTGTGGGGTGTTGGGGGTTGGGGTTGTGGGGGGGGGGGGGGGTTGGTGGGGGTGGGGTGGTGGGTTATGGGGAGGTTGGGGGGGGGGTGGGTGGGTGTGTGTTGGGGGGGTGGGTGTGGTGGGTTGGTGTTTGGGGGGGGTGGTGTGGTGAGGGGTTGGGGGGGGGGGGGGTGGTTTTGGGGGGGGGTGTTGGGGGTGGGGGGGGGTGGGGGGGGGGGGGGGGGGGTTGGGGTTGGGTGTGATTGTGGGGTGTTGGGGGGGTTTGGGGGGTTGTGGTGGGGGGTGTGGGGGTTGGGGGGTGGGGGGTGGTTGGGGGGGGGGTTGTGTGGGGTGGGGGGTGTGGTGGGGGTGGGGGGGGGGGGTGGGGGGGTGGGGGGGGGGGGGGGGTGGGGGGTGGGTGGTGGGGGGGGGGGGGGTGTGGTATGCTGTTGTTTGGGGGGTGGAGTGGAGGATTTTTGTTGGGTTATTGAGTGTTTTGTTTTAAAGGGATCTATGTGTGGGGTTTGTGGTTTGCGGGGTGGGAGGGGGGGGGGTGGGTGTGAGGTGTGATGTGGGGGGGGGGGGGGGGGGGGGGGGGGGTGTTGTGGGTGGAGGGGGTGTCTGGGGTTGTAGGGTTGGGTATTGTTGGTGGGGTTATGGGTTTGGTGGGGTGAGGTTTGGGGTTGGTGTGGTGGGTGGGGTGGTTGGTGGTGGGTGGGGGGGGGGTGGCGGGGTGGGGGGTAGGGGGTGGTTTGGGGGGTGGGGGTGGGTTGGTGTGGGTGGGGTGGGTGGGGGTGGGGTGAGGTGGGGTGTGTGTGTTTTTTGGTGGTGGGGGTTGGTGGGGGGTTGGGGTGGGTGGTCTTGGGTGTGGGGGGGGTGGGGTGGGGGGGGGGTGGGGGGGGGGGTGGGAGTGGGGTGGTGTGGTGGGGGGGGGGTGGGGGTGGAGGGGGGGGGTGGGGTGGGGGGTTGGGGGGTTGAGGGTGGGGTGGGGGGGTGGGGGTGGGATGGTGGGGGGTGGGGGGTGTGGTTTGGGTGTGGGGGGGTGGGGTGGGTGGGTGTGGGGGTGTGGTGTTATGTTTTGGGTGTGTTGGGGTGTGGGGTGGTTGTTGTGTCTGGGTTCTGGTGTGTGGGGTTTGTGGGGGGGGTTGGGGTTGTTGTGTGGGTTGTGTGTTTTGGGTGTCAGGGGTGTGTGTGTTGTGGTGTTTGGGTTTTTTGTTTTATGGTGGTGTAGTGTGTGTGTGTTTGGTTTTGGTTTGGGTTGTTTGTGGTGGTTGGTGGGGGTGTTGGGGGGTGGTGTTGGTTTGGTTATGGGTTTTGAGTGGTTGGTTGTTGGGGGGGGGGGTTTGTGGGGGTGTTTTGTGGGTGGGGGGGGTGGGGGGGGGCGGGGGTGGTGGGGGGGGGGGGTGGGGGGTGGGTGTTGTTGGTTGGTGGGTGTTGGGGGGGTGGTGTGGGGGGGGTATGTTGGGGTGTGTTTGTGGGGGGGGGGGTTGGGGGTGGGGGGTGTGGTGGTGGTGGTCGTGTGTGTTTGGGGTGTTGGGGTGGGTTATGGGGTGGAGTTGGTGGGGGGTGGGGGGGGGGTTTGGGGGGCGTGGGTGTGGGGGTGGTGTGGCGAGGGGGGGTGGGAGGGGTGTGGGGGTGGGGGTTGGTTTTGGGGTGGGTGGGGGGTTGGGGGGGTGGTGGGGTGGGGTTGGGTGGGGGGGTGGGGGGGGGGGGGGGGGGGTTGGTGGTGGTGGGTTTTGGTGGTGTTGTGGTGTGTGGTGGGGGTTGGGTGGGGTTGGGGGGGGGGGGGTGGTGGGGGGGGGGGGGGGGGGGGTGTGGGGTTGGGTGGGGGAAGTGTGGTTGGGTTTGGGGGGGGGGGGGGGGGGGGTGGGGTTGTGGTGGTGGGGTGGGTGGGGGTGTGGTGGGTGGTGGGTTGGGGGTTGTGTGGTGGGTGTTGGGGTGGAGTGGTGGGTGTTGTGTTGGGGGGGGTTGGTGGTGGGGGGGTGGGTTGGGGGTGGTGGTTTTGTTGGAGGGGGGGGTTGGGTTAGTGGGTGGGGGTTTGGGTGTGTGTGTGTGTTGGTTTTTTTGGTTTTGTGTGGTGTGGGGGGTGAGTTTTTGTGTTTTGTTGGTGTGAGGTCGGTGGTTCTGGTTTGTGTTTTTTGTTGGGTTGTTGTTGGTGTGTTGGTGGGGTTTTGGTGGTTTTTTGGGGGTTTGGGGGGGGGGGGGTGTTTGGGTTTGTGGTGTTTGGGTTAGGGTTTTGTTGGTGGGTTTGTGGGTGTTGGTGGGATGGTGTTGTGGTTTTTGGGGTGGTGGTTTTGGTTTTTTTTTTGGTGTTTGGGGTGTGTGGGGGGGGGGGTGGGGGTGTGGGGGGGTGGGGGTTGGGTTGTAATAGTAGTGGGGTGTTGGTGGTTGGTGGGTGTGTGGTGGTTTTGTTGGTGTATATTGTGTCTTGTGGGTGGGGGTGTGGGTTGGGGTGGGAAGGTTTTTTTGGTGGTGTGTGGTGTGTGTGTGTGGTGGGGTTGGGGTTGTGGGTGGGGTGGTGGGGTAGGAGGCGGGTGGGGGGGGTGGGTGTGGGGTGGGGGGGGGTGTGTGGGGGTGGTGGGTGGGTTGTTGGGTGTGTGTGTGGGTCAGGTGGGGTAGTGTTTGGGGGGTGATTGTGGGTTTTTGGGGTGGGGGTGGTGGTATGTGGGTTTATGGTGGTGTGTGGGGTGGGTTTTGGTGTTTGGCGGGTGGGGGGATGTTGTGATGTGTGTGTTTGTTGTGGGGGGGGGGGTGGTGGTTTGGGTGGTGTGGTGGGTGGTGGTTGTGAGTGTCTGCGGTGGGTGGTTGTGGTGTGTTTATGTGGGGTTTGGGGGTTGGTGGGGTGGTGGGTGGGGTTGGTGGGGGGGTTGTTGGGTGTGGTGCTGTGTGTGGTTTGGGGGTGTAGGGTGGGGTTGGGTGTGTCTTTTGGGGGGGGGGAGTTGGGGGGGGTGGGGTGGGTGGTTGGGTGGGTGGGTTGGGGATGGTTGGGGGGGTCTTTGGAGGGGGGGGTTTTGTGGGTTTTGGTGTTGGGTGTGGGTGGGGGGTGGGTGGTGTGGTGTGGGGGGGGGGGGGGTGGGGGGGGATGGGTGGGGGGGTGGGGGGGTGGTGGGGTGTGTTTAGGGGGGGTGGGTGGGTGTTTGTGTGGGGGGGGGTGTGGGATGTGTGGTGGTTAGGATTGTTGTGGGTGGGTGTGGGGTGGTTGTGGGGTGGGGGTGTGTTGGGGGGGTGGGGTTTGGGTTGTTAGTGGGGTGGTGGGGTGGTGGTTGTGGGGGGGGTTGGTGTATGTGGTTTTGGTTGTTTGGGGTGTTAGGTGGGGTGTTGTGTGTGTGGGTGGGTGGGTGTGGGGGGGTGTTGGGGTATGGTGGGGGGGGGAGGGGGTTGGGTGGGGTTGTGGTGGGGGGGGGGGGTTGGGTGGGTTGGTGGGGGGGGGGGGGGGTGTGGTGTTGGTATGTTGTGGATATGGAGTGGTTGGTTGTGGGGGAGAGGGGGGTTGTGGGGTGAGTGGTAGTAGTGGTTGGTGTGTGGTTGTTGATGTGTGGGGGGGGGGGGGTGGTGGGGGTGGTGTGGTGGTTTGGGTGGGGTGGTTGTGTGGGGGTTTTTGGGGGTTGGTTTGTTGGTGGGGGGGGTGGGGTTGGGAGTGGTGGGGGGTGGGGGTGGGGGGGGGGGTGGGGTGTGGTTGGAGGTGGGTGTTTGTGTGGTTGGTGGGGTGTGGGGTGGGGGGGGGGGGGGAGGTGGGGGTGGGGTTGGTTGGGGTTTGGGTGGGTGGGGGTGGTTGGGGGGGTGTGGTGGGGGGGGGGGTTTTGTTGGTTTGGTGGTGATGTGTGGGTGTTTGTGGGGGTGCGTGTTGTGGGTTTTAGGGAGTTTGGGTTGGGGGGTTAGTGTGGGTTTTTTTGGTGGGGGGGGTGGGGGTGGGGTGGGGGGGTGGTGGGGGATTGTGGGTTGGTGTTGGGGGTGGTGTGTGTGGGGTTGTGGGTGGTTGTTGGGAGTGGGTTGGGGGGGTGTGGGGGGGGGGGTTGTGTTTGTGGGGGGGGGGGTGGGTTGGTGGGGTGGTTGAGGGTTGGTTGGGTGGGGGGTGGGGGGGGGGGGTGGGGGGTGGGGGGAGGGGGGGGTTGGGTTTGGTGGTGGGGTGTGTGTTTTGGTTGGTATGGGGGTGGGGGGTAGTGGGGTAGGGGGTGGATGTGTGTTGGGGGGGTTGTGTTGGGTGGGGGGGGAGGTGTTATTTAGGTGTTGGGGGGGTGTTTGTGGGGGGGGTGGGGTGTGGGGGTGGGGGGGGGGGGTTGTGGGGGTGGGTGGGTTGTGGGTGGGGGTGGGGGGGGGGGGGTGAGTGGGGGGTGGGGGGTTTGGGTGTGGGTGTGGGGGATGGTGGGGGGGGTGGGGGGGGTGTGGGGGGTGGGGGGGTGTGGTTTGGGGGGTGGTGGGGGTTGGGTGGTGTGTGGGGGGTGGGTGGGGTGGGTGGGGGGTGGGGGGGGGGGTGGTGATTGGTGGGGGGGGTGGTGTTGGGGTGGGGGGGTGGGGGGGGTTGGTGGGTTGGTAGGGGGGGGGGGGGGTAGGTGGGGGGTGTGGTGGGGTTGGGGGGGTTTGGGTTTGGGGGGGTGGAGTGTTTGGTGTGGGGGGTGTGGGGTGGTGGGTGGGTTGGGTGTGGGGTGTGGGGGGGTGTGGGTAGGAGGTGGGTGGGGGTGGTAGGGTTGGTTGGGGTGGGGGGTTGGTGGGGGGGTGGGGGGTGGTGTTGGTGGTGGGGGTGGGTGGGGGGGGTGTGTGGAGAGGGGTGGGGGGTGTGTGTTGGGGTTGTGTGTTTTGTTGTCGTGGGGGGGGTGTGGGTGGGGGTGGGGGGGGTGTGGGGGTGTGGTTGGGGGTGTGGTTGTGGGGTTTTTTTGTGTGTGGTGTGGTGTGTGGGGGTTCGGGGGTGGGTTGGTGTTTGTTTGGGTGATTGTGGGGGGTGTGAGGGGGTGGGGGTTGGGGGGGTGAGGTTGGGGTTTGGTTTGGTTGGGGTGGGTGTGAGGGGGGGGAGGTGTTGGGGGTGGGGGGGGTCGGGGGTGTGTGTGAGGTGGGGGGGGGGGGTGGTGGGGTTTTGGGGGGTTAGTCGTTGGGGGGTGGTGTGTTTGTGTATTGGGGGGGGTTTGTGGTGGGGTGGTGTGGGAGAGGGGGGGTGTGTGTTATGGGAGTGGTGTCTGGTTGTTGTGTTTTGAGGGGGTGGGTTGTGGGGGTGGTGGGGTTTTTGTTGGTTGTGTGGGGGGTTTGTGGTTGGTGGGGGGAGGTTGGGTGGGGGTGGGTAGGGTGGGTTGGGGGGGGTGGGTGGTGGGTAGTTGTCTGCGGGGGGGAGCGACAGGTTGGTGGTTGGAGGGGTGTTGGGAGTTGGGGGGAGATCACGGCGTAATCATGTGTCAGGGTACGGATGACTGGGTGGGTAGTGCTTGTGTGTCTTCATCTTGTAGTGGTAGATATAGACTCGGGAGCGTCTGTGGATCATGCAGGCGACGTGTTTAGGCGCAGTCTACAGCGAGTGTGACTATGGGTCGAGAAGTCACACAATGGTAGTTGGCAGCTCAGGGGGGGTGGCCGCTAGGGTGCGCGATGACTGAGTGCCGGGGGGGATGGGGTGATGAACAGTAGATGATTCGTGTGGGTGTCTCCGAGACGAGTGAATGAGGAGTCTGCGAGTAGCAACACGCTGGCGAAGATATGGGGCGCGCGGGAGAGATGACTTTGTGATAGTTTGAGGTCTAGTATATGGCTGCCGGACTGGAGTGTCCTGATGCAGTTACTCTATTGAGTACGTGTGTGTGGCTTTCTATCACTATGGAGCAGGGAGTATTTGTGATTATACTTGCTACTCTGGCTGTTATCAGGTCACGGTTAGGTGGGATCACAGATGGTGCGATGGATCTGTTAGAGGAACTCTATGAGGGTCCCTGGGCGTGGGGTCTCTCTCTGTTGGGGGTGGAGCTGTGTGGTGACGCACGCTAGGTGCGAGCTAGTGCCCTTCTCTATAGAGAGCTATCTGAAACCCAATTATCTCTCACGGGCAGCACTGTGTTATGTGCGGTGGTTTGTCCTGGCCAGGTGTGCTGGCACTGATTGTATAATGTCTCGGGAGTGATTATCACGTTGTGAGAGAGCGAGAGTGCGATGTGAAGAGCGCGAGAGTGAGAGGCTGTCTAGTTATTCGTATATCTGTTACGGTGTTGGGGATGATTATTCTAGACTGAGCTAATGAGGGACGGGCGGGGTCCTCTTGTGGTGCGTAGTGACGGACGAGGTGGGCGCGTCGGAGCGCGCTATGTAAAGTGCCGATATCAAGCGGTCAGAGTTAGGCGTGTGATATCACTGTCTCGTGCAGCCAGCGGAGGACACTATTCTGAGGCGTGGATGCGACGGCTGCGACGCGCTGGAGCGAGTGTCTCGCCGGGCTCGCCTTGTCCCGGCGGGTTCTACCGTTGGGTACCCGGGGCGCTCTTTAAGAGATTCGGGTGACTCTCTCTCGTCGCTCTACTGGTGGCCGCCCGGGGTGAGTGGGGTGAGGCGGTGGCGGGTGGAGTCGTGGGCGGTTAGCGACTTGTAGGCGTTTTTCGGGGCGCGGGTCTATGCGAGTGCTATACACGGGGTTGGGCTGAGATCGGTGACTATGGAGGTCTGGGGGGGGGTTGGGGGTGGTCTTGGGGTGACCTCATGTCGGCATAGCGGAAAGCGCTCTTCTTAGGCTAGGTTCCAGTGGTCCCGACGGAGAGGGGGCATCTCTCTTCTAGATATCAGTTCTAAGCCCTCTATAGAAACGTGGGTAAGGGCGGGCCTCTGATCAGGTCCCTTAATTGTAAGTGTCTTACGAGCAAGGATGTGGGCGTGGAAGGCAAACTAGAACAGATGGCATGGAGTGGCAGGATAACGATGTGCGGACGACTCAGTGGTTGGTCCAGAATAGTTTATGTATCTGTAGTCGGCCCTGGAGTCTATCTAGCCCCGGCCGTAGAGCGACATCACATGGAGAGAAAGCTGTGAATTAGTTTTGACCACTCGGTCTCCTGATGATCTGTAAGCGAATTGAAGTCAATCGGGCAAAAAGTGATCGGTCGAGGGGAGGCTTGTAGCGAGATTCATCACTCGTGGTGATGATCTAGGGCGGTCAGGAATTCCGTGGGAGCTGATCTGCGGTGGTGTGGGTGTGGGGGGGGTCTGGAGATGCGGCTCCCGGTTGAGATTGAGTATGAACGCAGAGAGCGCGAGCGTGCATAGGTGCTGTGTCACTGGTGCGCATCGGACCAGGACGAGGGCCACTGTCGGGTGTGTCGGCATGGGAGATCGACAAGAAAGATGTTAAGTTGAAGATAGATGGTAGTGTGTGACGCAGCTATTGGTCTACTGTTTTCTACTTAATGAATGTTCGAGTCGGCGTCTGCTGTGGTGGCGGTGTGAGTTTAAGCTCGAGGGGGGACGCGCGGAGGTGTGCGTAGGATGCATACTTCTGACGGAGCGGAAATAAATAATATGTTGGATCGTTCAGGGTCACGCCATCATCATGTGCACCAAGTTTTGAAGCCGCTGCGATCAAATCTGTGGGCGTGATAGCATTTAACCCTTCTTAGCTGAATTCGGGAACTTGGCCGTGCCATAGCAGCCACGCCCTTTGACCTACACACCTGCGGAGCACAAGCCGTAATCAGCTCAGTCTGGAGATGTTCCGTACCCAATTTGAAGTCAATCGGGCGAACTCCCTCGGACGAGTTCGTTTTGCGTCAAAGAAATGCTAACCAAAATGGCCGACTTCCTGTTGGGTTTAGGGCGTGGCTCCAATTCAATTTTTGGTATGTTTGGGTATGATACACGTGTGTGTCGAGTTTCGTAATGTGTACGACAAAGTAAGCGAAATTTGTCTATGGAGAATTTCGGAAAAACTTCACGGGGGCGCTATTGAGGCTTTTAGCCACGCCCATGGGAAACGACTCTATCCGCTGAAAGAGCTCGCCATTCTTGACCCGTGGATGAAATTTCGTGAGGACACGACTTCGTTAAAGCCACGAAAAAGGCAAACGTAATTGTACGATAAAAAATCGTCAGTCGCCGCGGCGGCACACGGACGCCGTTCGTCGTATCTTCACAGCGTTCATAATGTAGCTTCAGCAACTGGTTCTGCATGTATTAGAAGTGGAATGAAGTTGATCGGGTGAAGTATGGATTTTTAATGAATTTTTGCGTACTTCCTGTTACCACTGGGGGGCGCTATGAGCCAGGCAGGAAGTCGATACATCAAAACGTTCAGGGAGGAGCCAACGTCATGTCCTTTGAATTTCAAGTGGCTACGACGAAGTATGTGCGCGTGAAAGGCAAACGAAATTTAAATTGGGATGATACACTTTCGCCGCGGCGGCACACGGACGCCGTTGCTCGTAGGGTCAAAGCGTTCATGATGTAGCTTCACCATCCGGGTCTGCATGTACTAGAAGTGTAACAAAGTCGATTTGGCCAACTACGTATTTTTAACGAATTTTTGTACGTTTCCTGTTACCACCGGGGGGCGCTATGAGCGACATCGGCAAATAATATGTCGGATCGTTCAGGGTCTCTCCATAGATTTTTGCACCAAGTTTGAAGCGTCTACGATCAAGTATGTGGGCATGAGAGCCATTCGTATTTACATGGCGAGCACCGAAACAGTCGCCAAACTTCGGGGCACGCCAGAGGCCAACCCCTTTGAGCTACAGACCTGCGGAGCACAAGATAAGCTCAGCTAGGTCTGACGATGTTCTGAACCCAATTTGGAGCCGATCGGGCGTGACCCCTCGGAGGAGTTCGTTTTGCGTAAAATAAATGCTAACCAAAATGGCCGACTTCCTGTTGGTTTTTGGGCTTCGCACGAAACAAATTTTTTTCATGTCTGGGTATGATACATATGTGTACCAAGTTTGGGCAGCCTGCGAGAAAAAAAATTTTGATCCCTATGGCCGGGGGTCAAAAGTTCCAGGGGGCGCTGTTGTGCCAATTTGCCCCGCCCACAAACGCCGATAGTATCAGATCGAAATTTTTTCAGGTCCCGACGTGTGTCCCAAATTTCGTCCGTTTCTCGTCTTGGCAAAGGGGTCAAATCTGCGTTCAAAGTCGCGGAATAATAATAATAATAATAATAAAAATAAACACTTGCATTTCGGGGAATTTTGCGCCAGGTCAGTGGAGTACTTGATTACTTGCTTGCTTACTTGTTGTTACTCGTCGGCTGGCACGTCGACTAATGTGGATGTCGAATAACAATAGGGACCTCCCTGGGTCGTTGACACAGGCTCGGGCCCTAATTAAAGCCGCAAGCGGCTATGACGGGCCCTCGCTCCACGCCACTCGGCGTCCCCGCTACCCCCCGGGCCGCTCTTCGAAAACCCCCGCGCGCAACCGGACGCGGGCGGCCGCGTCGAGGGCGGTCCCCTCGTCGAACACGTGACGTTTCGAGCAAATCGGACGACGTACGATGGAGTTACGGCAGGTTTACGGTTCGTCCAACAGGGGGCGGTAACGGGATGTGGGCCGTTGCGTACGGGGTCGTGACCTCATCACACCTGTGAAGTGTCGAGCTGATCGGACGATGTCGATGCAAAACGCGACATTTCCTGTGTCCACAAGGGGGCGTCTTGAGCGAGCTAGCGTACGATCAAATGGAGGCGTAGAGGGCTGGCCCCTGATCATGTACTGAAATTTTGAAGTGACTACGACCAAGTATGTGGGCGTGGAAGGCAAACGTAATAGCATGGCGACTGAACGAGCAGTTGACCAACTTTGTCGCCCCCTAGCAGCCACGCCGTTTCACGTAGAGAAAAGCTTTTAATAGTGTTTGACCAGCTCGGTCTCCTGATGATCTGTAGCGAATATGGAGTATAATCGGGCAAAATCCGTGGGAGGTGGCAGTTCACGATTGAGCGCTATTCCTGTCGCCGCCACAAGGGGGCCATTAGCCGTAGCGTCATAGCGTTCACGAAATACCTTCACCAACTTGTTCGGAATGTTTTAGAAGTGGAATGAAGTTGATGCGGGCAACTATGTATTTTTAATGAATTTTAGCGCACTTCCTGTTACCACCGGGGGGCGCTATGAGTGACGTAGGAAAGTAATATGTCGGATAGTTCAGGGTCACGTCATCATCATGTGCACCAAGTTTGAAGCCGCTGCGATCAAATCTGTGGGCGTGATAGCATTTAAACCTTCTTAGCTGAATCCGGGAACTTGGCCGTGCGCTAGCAGCCACGCCCTTTGACCTACACACCTGCGGAGCACAAGCCGTAATCAGCTCAGTCTGGAGATGTTCTGTGCCCAATTTGAAGTCAATCGGGCGAACTCCCTCGGAGGAGTTCGTTTTGCGTCAAAGAAATGCTAACCAAAATGGCCGACTTCCTGTTGGGTTTAGGGCGTGGCTCCAATTCAATTTTTGGTATGTTTGGGTATGATACACGTGTGTGTCGAGTTTTCGTATGTGTACGACAAAGTAAGCGAAATTTGTCTATGGAGAAATTCGGAAAAACTTCTAGGGGGCGCTATTGAGGCATTTAGCCACGCCCATGGGAAATGACTCTATCCGCTGAAAGAGCTCGCCATTCTTGACCCGTGGATGAAATTTCGTGAGGACACGACTTCGTTAAAGCCGCGAAAAAGGCAAACGTTAATTGTACGATAAAAAATCGTCAGTCGCCGCGGCGGCACACGGACGCTGTTCGTCGTATCTTCACAGCGTTCATAATGTAGCTTCAGCAACTGGTTCTGCATGTATTAGAAGTGGAATGAAGTTGATCGGGTGAAGTATGGATTTTTAACGAATTTTTTGCGTACTTCCTGTTACCACCGGGGGGCGCTATGAGCCAGGCAGGAAGTCGATACATCAAAACGTTCAGGGTGGAGCCCAACGTCATGTCCTTTGAATTTCAAGTGGCTACGACGAAGTATGTGCGTGTAATTGGCAAACGTAATTTTACGACAAAAAATCGCCAGTCGCCGCGGCGGCACACGGACGCCGTTGCTCGTAGGGTCAAAGCGTTCATGATGTAGCTTCACCACCGGGTCTGCATGTACTAGAAGTGTAACGAAGTCGATTTGGCCAACTACGTATTTTTAACGAATTTTTGTACGTTTCCTGTTACCACCGGGGGGCGCTATGAGCGACGTCGGCAAATAATATGTCGGATCGTTCAGGGTCTCGCCATAGATTTTTGCACCAAGTTTGAAGCGTCTACGATCAAGTATGTGGGCATGAGAGCCATTCGTATTTACATGGCGAGCACCGAAACAGTCGCCAAACTTCGGGGCACGCCAGAGGCCAACCCCTTTGAGCTACAGACCTGCGGAGCACAAGATAAGCTCAGCTAGGTCTGACGATGTTCTGAACCCAATTTGGAGCCGATCGGGCGTAATCCCTCGGAGGAGTTCGTTTTACGTAAAAATAAATGCTAACCAAAATGGCCGACTTCCTGTTGGTTTTTGGGCTTCGCACGAAACAAATTTTTTTCATGTCTGGGTATGATACATATGTGTACCAAGTTTGGGCAGCCTGCGAGAAAAAAATTTTTGATCCCTATGGCCGGGGGTCAAAAGTTCCAGGGGGCGCTGTTCTGCCAATTTGCCCCGCCCACAAACGGCGATAGCATCAGACGTCAATTTTCGCAAGTCCCGACGTGTGTCCCAAGTTTCGTCCGTTTCTCGGCTTGGCAAAGGGGTCAAATTGGGGTTTAAAGAGGGGGAATAATAATAATAATAATAATAATTAAAGCCGCAAGCGGCTATGACGGGCCCTCGCTCCACGCCACTCGGCGTCCCCGCTACCCCCGGGCCGCTCTTCGAAAACCCCCGCGCGCGACCGGACGTGGGCGGCTGCGTCGAAGGCGGTCCCCTCGTCGAACACGTGACGTTTCGAGCAAATCGGACGACGTACGATGGAGTTACGGCAGGTTTACGGTTCGTCCACCAGGGGGCGGTAACGGGATGTGGGCCGTTGCGTTCGGGGTCGTGACCTCATCACACATGTGAAGTTTCGAGCCGATCGGACAATGTCGATGCAAAACGCGACATTTCCTGTGTCCACAAGGGGGCGTCTTGAGCGAGCTAGCGTACGATCAAATGGAGGCGTAGAGGGCGGGCCTCTGATCATGTACTGAAATTTTGAAGTGACTACGATCAAGTATGTGGGCGTGGAAGGCAAACGTAATAGCATGGCGACTAAACGAGCAGTTGACCAACTTTGTCGCCCCCTAGCGGCCACGCCGTTTGACGTAGAGAAAAGCTTTTAATAGTGTTTGACCAGCTCGGTCTCCTGATGACTTGTAGCGAATATGAAGTCAATCGGGCAAAATCCGTGGGAGGTGGCAGTTCGCGGTGGAGCGCTATTCCTGTCGCCGCCACAAGGGGGCCATTAGCCGTTAGCGTCATAGCGTTCATGAAATACCTTCACCAACTTGTTCGGCATGTTTTAGAAGTGGAATGAAGTTGATGGGGTCAACGATGTATTTTTTAATGAATTTTAGCGCACTTCCTGTTACCACCGGGGGGCGCAATGAGTGACGTAGGAAAATAATATGTCGGATCGTTCAGGGTCACGCCCTCATCATGTGCACCAAGTTTGAAGCCGCTGCGATCAAATCTGTGGGTGTGATAGCATTGCAAACTTCTTAGCTGAATTCGGCAACTTGGCCGTGCCCTAGCAGCCACGCCCTTTTGACCTACACACCTGCGGAGCACAAGCCGTAATCAGCTCAGTCTGGAGATGTTCTGTACCCAATTTGAAGTGAATCGGGCGAACTCCCTCGGAGGAGTTCGTTTTGCGTCAAAGAAATGCTAACCAAAATGGCCGACTTCCTGTTAGGTTTAGGGCGTGGCTCCAATTCAATTTTTTGTATGTTTGGGTATGATACACGTGTGTGTCGAGTTTCGTATGTGTACGACAAAGTAAGCGAAATTTGTCTATGGAGAAATTCGGAAAAACTTCTAGGGGGCGCTATTGAGGCATTTAGCCACGCCCATGGGAAACGACTCTATCCCCTGAAAGAGCTCCCCATTCTTGACCCGTGTATGAAATTTCGTGAGGACACGACTTCGTTAAAGCCACGAAAAAGGCAAACGTAATTGTACGATAAAAAATCGTCAGTCGCCGCGGCGGCACACGGACGCCGTTCGTCGTAGCTTCACAGCGTTCATAATGTAGCTTCAGCAACTGGTTCTGCATGTATTAGAAGTGGAATGAAGTTGATCGGGTGAAGTATGGATTTTTAATGAATTTTTGCGTACTTCCTGTTACCACCGGGGGGGCGCTATGAGCCAGGCAGGAAGTCGATACATCAAAACGTTCAGGGAGGAGCCAACGTCATGTCCTTTGAATTTCAAGTGGCTACGACGAAGTATGTGCGCGTGAAAGGCAAACGAAATTTAAATTGGGATGATACACTTTCGCCGCGGCGGCACACGGACGCCGTTGCTCGTAGGGTCAAAGCGTTCATGATGTAGCTTCGCCATCCGGGTCTGCATGTACTAGAAGTGTAACGAAGTCGATTTGGTCAACTACGTATTTTTAACGAATTTTTGTACGTTTCCTGTTACCACCGGGGGGCGCTATGAGCGACGTACGCAAATAATATGTCGGATCGTTCAGGGTCTCTCCATAGATTTGTGCACCAAGTTTGAAGCGTCTACGATGAAGTATGTGGGCATGAGAGCCGTTCGTATTTACATGGCGAGCACCGAAACAGTCGCCAAACTTCGGGGCACGCCAGAGGCCAAGCGCTTTGAGCTACAGACCTGCGGAGCACAAGATAAGCTCAGCTAGGTCTGACGATGTTCTGAACCCAATTTGGAGCCGATCGGGCGTAATCCCTAGGAGGAGTTCGTTTTGCGTTTACAAACTTTGAAGCAAAATGGCGGACTTCCTGTTGGTTTTAGAGTATGTCATTTTATGAAATTTTTTGAAGATCTCGGGTTGATAGTTAAGTATACCAAGTTTCGTCCAAATCCGAGACGAAAAATGTAATTCCCTATGCGCGGTCTAGGGGGCGCTGTGGTGCCATTTGGCCACGCCCACATGCGAGACCACCACAGTACGCCGAGTTGCCACAGGTCCCAGGTGCGTGCAAAATCTCGTCCGTTTCTCGGCTTGGGAAAGGGGTCGAAATGGCGTTCGAAGTCGGATAATAATAATAATAATAATAATAATAATAAACATTTGCATTTCAAGGTAGCGTTTTTTCCTGCCAGGTCACTTGAGTACTTGATTACTTGCTTGGTTACTTGTTGCTTGTCGGTGATCGGTGTGGATGTCGAATTTCAATAGGGACCTCCCTGGGTCGTTGACACAGGCTCGGGCCCTAATTAAAGCCGCAAGCGGCTATGACGGGCCCTCGCTCCACGCAACTCGGCGTCCCCGCTACCCCCGGGCCGCTCTTCGAAACCCCCGCGCGCAACCCGACGTGGGCGGCCGCGTCGAGGGCGGTCCCCTCGTCGAACACGTGAAGTTTCGAGCAAATCGGACAACGTACGATGGAGTTACGGCAGGTTTACGGTTCGTCCACCAGGGGGCGGTAACGGGATGTGGGCCGTTGCGTACGGGGTCGTGACCTCATCACACATGTGAAGTTTCGAGCCGATCGGACAATGTCGATGCAAAACGCGACATTTCCTGTGTCCACAAGGGGGCGTATTGAGCGAGCTAGCGTACGATCAAATGGAGGCGTAGAGGGCGGGCCCCTGATCATGTACTGAAATTTTGAAGTGACTACGACCAAGTATGTGGGCGTGGAAGGCAAACGTAATAGCATGGCGACTAAACGAGCAGTTGACCAACTTTGTCGCCCCCTACCAGCCACGCCGTTTCACGTAGAGAAAAGCTTTTAATAGTGTTTGACCAGCTCGGTCTCCTGATGATCTGTAGCGAATATGAAGTCAATCGGGCAAAATCCGTGGGAGGTGGCAGTTCACGATGGAGCGCTATTCCTGTCGCCGCCACAAGGGGGCCATTAGCCGTAGCGTCATAGCGTTCACGAAATACCTTCACCAACTTGTTCGGCATGTTTTAGAAGTGGAATGAAGTTGATGGGGGCAACTATGTATTTTTAATTAATTTTAGCGCACTTCCTGTTACCACCGGGGGGCGCTATGAGTGACGTAGGAAAATAATATGTCGGATCGTTCAGGGTCACGCCATCATCATGTGCACCAAGTTTGAAGCTGCTGCGATCAAATCTGTGGGCGTGATAGCATTTAAACCTTTTTAGCTGAATTCGGGAACTTGGCCGTGCCCTAGTAGCCACGCCCTTTGACCTACACACCTGCGGAGCACAAGCCGTAATCAGCTCAGTCTGGAGATTGTTCCGTGCCCAATTTGAAGTCAATCGGGTGAACTCCCTCGGAGGAGTTCGTTTTGCGTCAAAGAAATGCTAACCAAAATGGCCGACTTCCTGTTAGGTTTAGGGCGTGGCTCCAATTCAATTTTTTGTATGTTTGGGTATGATACACGTGTGTGTCGAGTTTCGTATGTGTACGACAAAGTAAGCGAAATTTGTCTATGAAGAAATTCGGAAAAACTTCTAGGGGGCGCTATTGAGGCATTTAGCCACGCCCATGGGAAACGACTCTATCCCCTGAAAGAGCTCGCCATTCTTGACCCGTGGATGAAATTTCGTGAGGACACGACTTCGTTAAAGCCACGAAAAAGGCAAACGTAATTGTACGATAAAAAATCGTCAGTCGCCGCGGCGGCACACGGACGCCGTTCGTCGTATCTTCACAGCGTTCATAATGTAGCTTCAGCAACTAGTTCTGCATGTATTAGAAGTGGAATGAAGTTGATCGGGTGAAGTATGGATTTTTAATGAATTTTTGCGTACTTCCTGTTACCACCGGGGGGCGCTATGAGCCAGGCAGGAAGTCGATACATCAAAACGTTCAGGGAGGAGCCAACGTCATGTCCTTTGAATTTCAAGTGGCTACGACGAAGTATGTGCGCGTGAAAGGCAAACGAAATTTAAATTGGGATGATACACTTTCGCCGCGGCGGCACACGGACGCCGTTGCTCGTAGGGTCAAAGCGTTCATGATGTAGCTTCACCATCCGGGTCTGCATGTACTAGAAGTGTAACGAAGTCGATTTGGTCAACTACGTATTTTTAACGAATTTTTGTACGTTTCCTGTTACCACCGGGGGGCGCTATGAGCGACGTACGCAAATAATATGTCGGATCGTTCAGGGTCTCTCCATAGATTTTTGCACCAAGTTTGAAGCGTCTACGATCAAGTATGAGGGCATGAGAGCCGTTCGTATTTACATGGCGAGCACCGAAACAGTCGCCAAACTTCGGGGCACGCCAGAGGCCAAGCGCTTTGAGCTACAGACCTGCGGAGCACAAGATAAGCTCAGCTAGGTCTGGCGATGTTCTGGACCCAATTTGGAGCCGATCGGGCGTAACCCCTCGGAGGAGTTCGTTTTGCGTAAACCAACTTTGAAGCAAAATGGCCGACTTCCTGTTGGTTGTCGGGTATGTCCATAATGAGATTTTTTGAAGATCTTGGGTTGATGAATATGTTTACCAAGTTTCGGACAAATCGGTGTCGCAGACTGCCATTTCCTATGCGCGGTCTAGGGGGCGCTGTGGTGCCATTTGGCCACGCCCACATGCGAGACCACCACAGAATCGCAATTTTTGGGCTTCCCCCCCTGCGTGTAAAATTTCATCCGTTTCTCGGCTTGGGAAAGGGGTCGAAATCGCGTTCGAACTCGGGGAATAATAATAATAATAATAATAATAATAAGAATAAACATTACAATATCTGGGGTTTTTGCTGCCAGGTCTATGCAGTACTTGGTTACTTGCTTGCTTACTTGTTGTTACTCGTCGGCTGGCACGTTGACTAATGTGCATGTCGAATAACAATAGGGACCTCCCTGGGTCGTTGACACAGGCTCGGGCCCTAATAATAATAAACATTACAATATCTGGAGTTTTTGCTGCCAGGTCTATGCAGTACTTGATTACTTGCTTGCTTACTTGTTGTTACTCGTCGACTTGCACGTCGACTTATGTGGATGTCGAATTACAATAGGGACCTCCCTGGGTCGTTGACACAGGCTCGGGCCCTAATAATAATAAACATTACAATATCTGGAGTTTTTGCTGCCAGGTCTATGCAGTACTTGAGTACTTGCTTGCTTACTTGTTGTTACTCGTCGGCTGGCACGTTGACTAATGTGCATGTCGAATAACAATAGGGACCTCCCTGGGTCGTTGACACAGGCTCGGGCCCTAATAATAATAAACATTACAATATCTGGGGTTTTTGCTGCCAGGTCTATGCAGTACTTGAGTACTTGCTTGCTTACTTGTTGTTACTCGTCGGCTGGCACGTTGACTAATGTGCATGTCGAATAACAATAGGGACCTCCCTGGGTCGTTGACACAGGCTCGGGCCCTAATTAAAGCCGCAAGCGGCTATGACGGGCCCTCGCTCCACGCCACTCGGCGTCCCCGCTACCCCCGGGCCGCTCTTCGAAAACCCCCGCGCGCAACCGGACGCGGGCGGCTGCGTCGAGGGCGGTCCCCTCGTCGAACACGTGACGTTTCGAGCAAAACGGACAACGTACGATGGAGTTACGGCAGGTTTACGGTTCGTCCACCAGGGGGCGGTAACGGGATGTGGGCCGTTGCGTACGGGGTCGTGACCTCATCACACATGTGAAGTTTCGAGCCGATCGGACAATGTCGATGCAAAACGCGACATTTCCTGTGTCCACAAGGGGGCGTCTTGAGCGAGCTAGCGTACGATCAAATGGAGGCGTAGAGGGCCGGCCCCTGATCATGTACTGAAATTTTGAAGTGACTACGACCAAGTATGTGGGCGTGGAAGGCAAACGTAATAGCATGGCGACTAAACGAGCAGTTGACCAACTTTGTCGCCCCCTAGCAGCCACGCCGTTTCACGTAGAGAAAAGCTTTTAATAGTGTTTGACCAGCTCGGTCTCCTGATGATCTGTAGCGAATATGAAGTCAATCGGGCAAAATCCGTGGGAGGTGGCAGTTCACGGTGGAGCGCTATTCCTGTCGCCGCCACAAGGGGGCCATTAGCCGTAGCGTCATAGCGTTCACGAAATACCTTCACCAACTTGTTCGGCATGTTTTAGAAGTGGAATGAAGTTGATGGGGGCAACTATGTATTTTTAATGAATTTTAGCGCACTTCCTGTTACCACCGGGGGGCGCTATGAGTGACGTAGGAAAATAATATGTCGGATCGTTCAGGGTCACGCCCTCATCATGTGCACCAAGTTTGAAGCTGCTGCGATCAAATCTGTGGGCGTGCTAGCATTGCAAACTTCTTAGCTGAATTCGGCAACTTGGCCGTGCCCTAGCAGGCACGCCCTTTTGACCTACACACCTGCGGAGCACAAGCCGTAATCAGCTCATTCTGGAGATGTTCTGTACCCAATTTGAAGTCAATCGGGCGAACTCCCTCGGAGGAGTTCGTTTTGCGTCAAAGAAATGCTAACCAAAAATGGCCGACTTCCTGTTAGGTTTAGGGCGTGGCTCCAATTCAATTTTTTGTATGTTTGGGTATGATACACGTGTGTGTCGAGTTTCGTATGTGTACGACAAAGTAAGCGAAATTTGTCTATGAAGAAATTCGGAAAAACTTCTAGGGGGCGCTATTGAGGCATTTAGCCACGCCCATGGGAAACGACTCTATCCCCTGAAAGAGTTCGCCATTCTTGACCCGTGGATGAAATTTCGTGATGACACGACTTCGTTAAAGCCACGAAAAAGGCAAACGTAATTGTACGATAAAAAATCGTCAGTCGCCGCGGCGGCACACGGACGCCGTTCGTCGTATCTTCACAGCGTTCATAATGTAGCTTCAGCAACTGGTTCTGCATGTATTAGAAGTGGAATGAAGTTGATCGGGTGAAGTATGGATTTTTAATGAATTTTTGCGTACTTCCTGTTACCACCGGGGGGCGCTATGAGCCAGGCAGGAAGTCGATACATCAAAATGTTCACGGCGGAGCCAACGTCATGTCCTTTGAATTTCAAGTGGCTACGACGAAGTATGTGCGCGTAATTGGCAAACGTAATTTGACATTGGGATGATACACAGTCGCCGCGCCGCCACACGGATGCCGTTGCTCATGGGGTCACAGCGTCCATGATGTAGCTTCACCATCCGGGTCTGCATGTATTAGAAGTGGAATGAAGTCGATTTGGTCAACTACGTATTTTTAACGAATTTTTGTACGTTTCCTGTTACCACCGGGGGGCGCTATGTGCGACGTAGGCAAATAATACGTCGGATCGTTCAGGGTCTCGCCATAGATTTTTCCACCAAGTTTGAAGTGTCTACGATCAAATCTGTGGGCGTGATAGCATTGCAAACTTTTTAGCTGCATCGCAGAACTTGGCCGTGCCCTACTAGCCAAGCCCTTTGAGCTACAGACCTGCGGAGCACAAGATAAGCTCAGCTAGGTCTGACGAGGTTATCTACCCAATTGGGAGCCGATCGGGCGTAATCCCTAGGAGGAGTTCGTTTTGCGTAAAATAAATGCTAACCAAAATGGCCGACTTCCTGTTGGTTTTTGGGCTTCGCGCGAAACAAATTTTTTTCATGTCTGGGTATGATACATGAGTGTGTCAAGTTTCGTTAGCCTCCGGAAAAAAAATTTTTGGTTCCTATGGCCGGGGGTAAAAAGTTCTAGGGGGCGCTGTTCTGCCAATTTGCCCCGCCCACAAACGGCGATGGCATCAGAACGCATTTTAATCGAGACCCGACGTGTGTCCCAAATTTGGTGAGTTTTCGAGCGTGGCAAAGGGGTCAAATCGGGGTTTATTGACGAGGAATAATAATAATAATAATAATTAAAGCCGCAAGCGGCTATGACGGGCCCTCGCTCCACGCCACTCGGCGTCCCCGCTACCCCCGGGCCGCTCTTCGAAAACCCCCGCGCGCAACCGGACGTGGGCGGCCGCGTCGAGGGCGGTCCCCTCGTCGAACACGCGAAGTTTCGAGCAAAACGGACAACGTACGATGGAGTTACGGCAGGTTTACGGTTCGTCCACCAGGGGGCGGTAACGGGATGTGGGCCGTTGCGTACGGGGTCGTGACCTCATCACACATGTGAAGTTTCGAGCCGATCGGACAATGTCGATGCAAAACGCGACATTTCCTGTGTCCACAAGGGGGCGTATTGAGCGAGCTAGCGTACGATCAAATGGAGGCGTAGAGGGCGGGCCCCTGATCATGTACTGAAATTTTGAAGTGACTACGACCAAGTATGTGGGCGTGGAAGGCAAACGTAATAGCATGGCGACTAAACGAGCAGTTGGCCAACTTTGTCGCCCCCTAGCGGCCACGCCGTTTGACGTAGAGAAAAGCTTTTAATAGTGTTTGACCAGCTCGGTCTCCTGATGATGTGTAGCGAATATGAAGTCAATCGGGCAAAATCCGTGGGAGGTGGCAGTTCACGATGGAGCGCTATTCCTGTCGCCGCCACAAGGGGGCCATTAGCCGTAGCGTCATAGCGTTCACGAAATACCTTCACCAACTTGTTCGGCATGTTTTAGAAGTGGAATGAAGTTGATGGGGTCAACGATGTATTTTTAATGAATTTTAGCGCACTTCCTGTTACCACCGGGGGGCGCTATGAGTGACGTAGGAAAATAATATGTCGGATCGTTCAGGGTCACGCCATCATCATGTGCACCAAGTTTGAAGCCGCTGCGATCAAATCTGTGGGCGCGATAGCATTTAAACCTTTTTAGCTGAATTCGGGAACTTGGCCGTGCCCTAGCAGCCACGCCCTTTGACCTACACACCTGCGGAGCACAAGCCGTAATCAGCTCAGTCTGGAGATGTTCCGTGCCCAATTTGAAGTGAATCGGGCGAACTCCCTCGGAGGAGTTCGTTTTGCGTCAAAGAAATGCTAACCAAAATGGCCGACTTCCTGTTGGGTTTAGGGCGTGGCTCCAATTCAATTTTTTGTATGTTTGGGTATGATACACGCGTGTGTCGAGTTTCGTATGTGTACGACAAAGTAAGCAAAATTTGTCTATGGAGAATTTCGGAAAAACTTCAAGGGGGCGCTATTGAGGCATTTAGCCACGCCCATGGGAAACGACTCTATCCGCTGAAAGAGCTCGCCATTCTTGACCTGTGTATGAAATTTCGTGAGGACACGACTTCGTTAAAGCCACGAAAAAGGCAAACGTAATTGTACGATAAAAAATCGTCAGTCGCCGCGGCGGCACACGGACGCCGTTCGTCGTATCTTCACAGCGTTCATAATGTAGCTTCAGCAACTGGTTCTGCATGTATTAGAAGTGGAATGAAGTCGATCGAGTGAAGTATGGATTTTTAACGAATTTTTGCGTACTTCCTGTTACCACCGGGGGGCGCTATGAGCCAGGCAGGAAGTCGATACATCAAAATGTTCAGGGAGGAGCCAACGTCATGTCCTTTGAATTTCAAGTGGCTACGACGAAGTATGTGCGCGTAATTGGCAAACGAAATTTAAATTGGGATGATACACATTCGCCGCGGCGGCACACGGATGGTGTTGCTCGTAGGGTCAAAGCGTTCATGATGTAGCTTCACCATCCGGGTCTGCATGTACTAGAAGTGTAACAAAGTCGATTTGGTCAACTACGTATTTTTAACGAATTTTTGTACGTTTCCTGTTACCACCGGGGGGCGCTATGAGCGACGTACGCAAATAATATGTCGGATCGTTCAGGGTCTCGCCATAGATTTTTGCACCAAGTTTGAAGCGTCTACGATCAAGTATGAGGGCATGAGAGCCGTTCGTATTTACATGGCGAGCACCGAAACAGTCGCCAAACTTCGGGGCACGCCAGAGGCCAAGCGCTTTGAGCTACAGACCTGCGGAGCACAAGATAAGCTCAGCTAGGTCTGGCGATGTTCTGGACCCAATTTGGAGCTGATCGGGCGTAACCCCTCGGAGGAGTTCGTTTTGCGTAAACCAACTTTGAAGCCAAATGGCCGACTTCCTGTTGGTTTTAGGGTATGTCATTTTATGAAATTTTTTGAAGATCTCGGGTTGATGAATATGTTTACCAAGTTTCGGACAAATCGGTGTCGCAGACCCTCATTCCCTATGCGCGGTCTAGGGGGCGCTGTGGTGCCATTTGGCCACGCCCACATGCGAGACCACCACTGAATCGCAATTTTCGGGCTTCCCCCCCTGCGTCGAAAGTTTCATCCGTTTCTCGGCTTGGGAAAGGGGTCGAAATCGCGTTCAAACGCGCGGAAGAATAATAATAATAATAATAATTAAAGCCGCAAGCGGCTATGACGGGCCCTCGCTCCACGCCACTCGGCGTCCCCGCTACCCCTGGGCCGCTCTTCGAAACCCCCGCGCGCAACCGGACGTGGGCGGCCGCGTCGAGGGCGGTCCCCTCGTCGAACACGTGAAGTTTCGAGCAAATCGGACGACGTACGATGGAGTTACGGCAGGTTTACGGTTCGTCCACCAGGGGGCGGTAACGGGATGTGGGCCGTTGCGTTCGGGGTCGTGACCTCATCACACATGTGAAGTTTCGAGCCGATCGGACAATGTCGATGCAAAACGCGACATTTCCTGTGTCCACAAGGGGGCGTATTGAGCGAGCTAGCGTATGATCAAATGGAGGCGTAGAGGGCGGGCCTCTGATCATGTACTGAAATTTTGAAGTGACTACGATCAAGTATGTGGGCGTGGAAGGCAAACGTAATAGCATGGCGACTAAACGAGCAGTTGACCAACTTTGTCGCCCCCTAGCGGCCACGCCGTTTGACGTAGAGAAAAGCTTTTAATAGTGTTTGACCAGCTCGGTCTCCTGATGATCTGTGGCGAATATGAAGTCAATCGGGCAAAATCCGTGGGAGGTGGCAGTTCGCGGTGGAGCGCTATTCCTGTCGCCGCCACAAGGGGGCCATTAGCCGTAGCGTCATAGCGTTCATGAAATACCTTCACCAACTTGTTCGGCATGTTTTAGAAGTGGAATGAAGTTGATGGGGTCAACGATGTATTTTTTAATGAATTTTAGCGCACTTCCTGTTACCACCGGGGGGCGCAATGAGTGACGTAGGAAAATAATATGTCGCATCGTTCAGGGTCACGCCCTCATCATGTGCACCAAGTTTGAAGCCGCTGCGATCAAATCTGTGGGTGTGATAGCATTGCAAACTTCTTAGCTGAATTCGGCAACTTGGCCGTGCCCTAGCAGCCACGCCCTTTTGACCTACACACCTGCGGAGCACAAGCCGTAATCAGCTCAGTCTGGAGATGTTCCGTGCCCAATTTGAAGTCAATCGGGCGAACTCCCTCGGAGGAGTTCGTTTTGCGTCAAAGAAATGCTAACCAAAATGGCCGACTTCCTGTTAGGTTTAGGGCGTGGCTCCAATTCAATTTTTTGTATGTTTGGGTATGATACACGTGTGTGTCGAGTTTCGTATGTGTACGACAAAGTAAGCGAAATTTGTCTATGGAGAAATTCGGAAAAACTTCTAGGGGGCGCTATTGAGGCATTTAGCCACGCCCATGGGAAACGACTCTATCCCCTGAAAGAGCTCGCCATTCTTGACCCGTGTATGAAATTTCGTGAGGACACGACTTCGTTAAAGCCACGAAAAAGGCAAACGTAATTGTACGATAAAAAATCGTCAGTCGCCGCGGCGGCACACGGACGCCGTTCGTCGTATCTTCACAGCGTTCATAATGTAGCTTCAGCAACTGGTTCTGCATGTATTAGAAGTGGAATGAAGTTGATCGGGTGAAGTATGGATTTTTAATGAATTTTTGCGTACTTCCTGTTACCACCGGGGGCGCTATGAGCCAGGCAGGAAGTCGATACATCAAAACGTTCAGGGAGGAGCCAACGTCATGTCCTTTGAATTTCAAGTGGCTACGACGAAGTATGTGCGCGTGAAAGGCAAACGAAATTTAAATTGGGATGATACACTTTCGCCGCGGCGGCACACGGACGCCGTTGCTCGTAGGGTCAAAGCGTTCATGATGTAGCTTCACCATCCGGGTCTGCATGTACTAGAAGTGTAACAAAGTCGATTTGGTCAACTACGTATTTTTAACGAATTTTTGTACGTTTCCTGTTACCACCGGGGGGCGCTATGAGCGACATACGCAAATAATATGTCGGATCGTTCAGGGTCTCTCCATAGATTTTTGCACCAAGTTTGAAGCGTCTACGACCAAGTATGAGGGCATGAGAGCCGTTCGTATTTACATGGCGAGCACCGAAACAGTCGCCAAACTTCGGGGCACGCCAGAGGCCAACCCCTTTGAGCTACAGACCTGCGGAGCACAAGATAAGCTCAGCTAGGTCTGACGATGTTCTGAACCCAATTTGGAGCCGATCGGGCGTAATCCCTCGGAGGAGTTCGTTTTGCGTAAACGAAATTTGAACCAAAATGGCTGACTTCCTGTTGGGTTTTGGGCTTCGCCATAAGAGGATTTTTTGTTCATCTCCCATTGATAAATATGTCTGCCGACTTTGGTCCGCTTTCGTTAACGTCATTTTTTTCCCTATGGGTTTTTGAAAAATTTGTAGGGGGCGCTATTTTGCCATTTGGCCACGCCCACATGCGAGACCACCACTCAACGCTAAGTTGCCACAGGCCCCACGTGCGTGCAAAATATCGTCCGTTTCTCGGCTTGGGAAAGGGGTCGAAATGGCGTTCGAAGTGGCATAATAATAATAATTAAAGCCGCAAGCGGCTATGACGGGCCCTCGCTCCACGCCACTCGGCGTCCCCGCTACCCCCGGGCCGCTCTTCGAAAACCCCCGCGCGCAACCGGACGCGGGCGGCAGCGTCGAGGGCGGTCCCCTCGTCGAACACGTGACGTTTCGAGCAAAACGGACAACGTACGATGGAGTTACGGCAGGTTTACGGTTCGTCCACCAGGGGGCGGTAACGGGATGTGGGCCATTGCGTACGGGGTCGTGACCTCATCACACATGTGAAGTTTCGAGCCGATCGGACAATGTCGATGCAAAACGCGACATTTCCTGTGTCCACAAGGGGGCGTATTGAGCGAGCTAGCGTACGATCAAATGGAGGCGTAGAGGGCGGGCCCCTGATCATGTACTGAAATTTTGAAGTGACTACGACCAAGTATGTGGGCGTGGAAGGCAAACGTAATAGCATGGCGACTAAACGAGCAGTTGACCAACTTTGTCGCCCCCTAGCAGCCACGCCGTTTCACGTAGAGAAAAGCTTTTTATAGTGTTTGACCAGCTCGGTCTCCTGATGATCTGTAGCGAATATGAAGTCAATCGGGCAAAATCCGTGGGAGGTGGCAGTTCACGGTGGAGCGCTATTCCTGTCGCCGCCACAAGGGGGCCATTAGCCGTAGCGTCATAGCGTTCACGAAATTCCTTCACCAACTTGTTGGGCATGTTTTAGAAGTGGAATGAAGTTGATGGGGGCAACTATGTATTTTTAATTAATTTTAGCGCACTTCCTGTTACCACCGGGGGGCGCTATGAGTGACGTAGGAAAATAATATGTCGTATCGTTCAGGGTCACGCCATCATCATGTGCACCAAGTTTGAAGCTGCTGCGATCAAATCTGTGGGCGTGATAGCATTTAAACCTTTTTAGCTGAATTCGGGAACTTGGCCGTGCCCTAGTAGCCACGCCCTTTGACCTACACACCTGCGGAGCACAAGCCGTAATCAGCTCAGTCTGGAGATGTTCCGTGCCCAATTTGAAGTCAATCGGGCGAACTCCCTCGGAGGAGTTCGTTTTGCGTCAAAGAAATGCTAACCAAAATGGCCGACTTCCTGTTAGGTTTAGGGCGTGGCTCCAATTCAATTTTTTGTATGTTTGGGTATGATACACGTGTGTGTCGAGTTTCGTATGTGTACGACAAAGTAAGCGAAATTTGTCTATGAAGAAATTCGGAAAAACTTCTAGGGGGCGCTATTGAGGCATTTAGCCACGCCCATGGGAACCGACTCTATCCCCTGAAAGAGCTCGCCATTCTTGACCCGTGGATGAAATTTCGTGAGGACACGACTTCGTTAAAGCCACGAAAAAGGCAAACGTAATTGTACGATAAAAAATCGTCAGTCGCCGCGGCGGCACACGGACGCCGTTCGTCGTATCTTCACAGCGTTCATAATGTAGCTTCAGCAACTGGTTCTGCATGTATTAGAAGTGGAATGAAGTTGATCGGGTGAAGTATGGATTTTTAATGAATTTTTGCGTACTTCCTGTTACCACCGGGGGGCGCTATGAGCCAGGCAGGAAGTCGATACATCAAAACGTTCAGGGAGGAGCCAACGTCATGTCCTTTGAATTTCAAGTGGCTACGACGAAGTATGTGCGCGTGAAAGGCAAACGAAATTTAAATTGGGATGATACACTTTCGCCGCGGCGGCACACGGACGCCGTTGCTCGTAGGGTCAAAGCGTTCATGATGTAGCTTCACCATCCGGGTCTGCATGTACTAGAAGTGTAACGAAGTCGATTTGGTCAACTACGTATTTTTAACGAATTTTTGTACGTTTCCTGTTACCACCGGGGGGCGCTATGAGCGACGTACGCAAATAATATGTCGGATCGTTCAGGGTCTCTCCATAGATTTTTGCACCAAGTTTGAAGCGTCTACGATCAAGTATGAGGGCATGAGAGCCGTTCGTATTTACATGGCGAGCACCGAAACAGTCGCCAAACTTTGGGGCACGCCAGAGGCCAAGCGCTTTGAGCTACAGACCTGCGGAGCACAAGATAAGCTCAGCTAGGTCTGGCGATGTTCTGGACCCAATTTGGAGCCGATCGGGCGTAACCCCTCGGAGGAGTTCGTTTTGCGTTTACAAACTTTGAAGCAAAATGGCCGACTTCCTGTTGGGTTTCGGGCTTCGCTATAGGAGGATTTTGTGTTCATCTCGCATTGATGAACATGTGTGGCGATTTTGGTCCGCTTTCGTTAACGTCATTTTTTTCCCTATGGGTTTTTGGGAAAATTGTAGGGGGCGCTATTTAGCCATTTGGCCCCGCCCATATGCGACGCTGGCATCATATATCAATTTTCGCGAAGCCCCACGAGGCTACAAAGTTTCGTTCGTTTCTCGGCTTGGCAAAGGGGTCAAAATGGCAATTGAATCGTCGGAAGAATAATAATAATAATAATAATAATTAAAGCCGCAAGCGGCGATGGCGGGCCCTCGCTCGCCCATGCCACCGCGGGGCCTGAGGCACGCCGGGGCCGTGGCGCGGAGCAGAAATGGAGAAAAAACCTGGAAGGAGGCCAAAAACGCAATGTTTCGTTCATCCACCAGGGGGCAGTCACCGCATGTGGTGTGGTGCGTTCAGGGGCCGCCCCTCATCACTCGTGTGAAGTTTGGAGTGAATCGGACAAAGCATGAGGGAGTTATGAGCAGTTAAAGGTTCGTCCACTAGGGGGCAGTAATGAGATGCGTGCAGGTGTGTTCAGGGTCAGTCCCTCATCACACATGTGAAGTTTCGTGGAAATCGGACAAAGCATGAGGGAGTTATGAGCAGTTAAAGGTTTGTCCACTAGGGGGCAGTAATGGGATGCGTGCAGGTGTGTTCAGGGTCAGCCCCTCATCACACATGTGAAGTTTCGTGGAAATCGGACAAAGCATGAGGGAGTTATGAGCAGTTAAAGGTCCGTCCACTAGGGGGCAGTAATGGGATGCGTGCAGGTGTGTTCAGGGTCAGCCCCTCATCACACATGTGAAGTTTCGTGGAAATCGGACAATGTTGATGCAAAAAATGGCACTTCCGGTTTCCACTAGGGGGCCACATGAGCGACACCCCTATCAGATGGAAGAGGTCTCCACCCTGGACCTGTCTATCAAATTTCATGATGATACGAGTTCATTAAAGCCATCAAAAAGCCAAACGTATTTTCATGGCGAGGAATTGATGGTAGCCACGCCCCCACAGGGACGCCATTACTCGTAGCTTCACAGTGTTCATAATGTAGCTTCACCAACTGGTTCTGCATGTTTTAGAAGTGGAATGAAGTTGATGGGGTCAACTATGTATTTTTAATGAATTTTAGTTCACTTCCTGTTACCACCGGGGGGCGCTATGAGCGACGTAGGCAAATAATATGTCGGATCGTTCAGGGTCTCGCCATAGATTTTTGCACCAAGTTTGAAGCGTCTACGATCAACTATGTGGGCATGAGAGTCGTTCGTATTTACATGGCGAGCACCGAAACAGTCGCCAAACTTGGGGGCACGCCAGAGGCCAAGCCCTTTGAGCTACAGACCTGCGGAGCACAAGATAAGCTCAGCTAGGTATGACGATGTTGCGTACCTAATTTCAACTTGATCGGGCGAACGCTGTGGGAGGAGTTCAGTTTAGGCGGGAAAAATCAAAACCAAAATGGCCGACTTCCTGTTGGGTTGAGGTCATGAGGTCAAGAGGCTTTTTTGCATATCTGGGTATAATACATATGTGTACCAAATTTTGTGAGTGTAGGACAAAGTTAGCAAAATTCCCTATGGGCATTTTTGGACTTTGTAGGGGGCGCTATTCCGCCATTTTGCGTCGACCGTGTGCGACAACTCAAAAATATCGAATTTCGGATCCGGCCGGACGCCCATGCAAAAGTACACGCATTTTCGCCTTTGGGAAAGGGGTCAAAATGGCATTTTAAGAGCGCAAGAATAATAAAGAATAATAATAATAATAATAAACAGCGCGATTTCAAAAGGGCTTTCGCTGGGCGACTTGCAGTCGCCGCTCGGGCCCTAATAATAAACATTTGCATTTCGGGGAATTTTGCGCCAGGTCAGTGGAGTACTTGATTACTTGCTTGCTTACTTGTTGTTACTCGTCGGCTGGCACGTCGACTAATGTGGATGTCGAATAACAATAGGGACCTCCCTGGGTCGTTGACACAGGCTCGGGCCCTAATAATAAACATTACAATATCTGGGATATTTTGCGCCAGGTCTATGCAGTACTTGGTTACTTGCTTGCTTACTTGTTGTTACTCGTCGGCTGGCACGTTGACTAATGTGCATGTCGAATTACAATAGGGTCCTCCCTGGGACGTTGTCACAGGCTCGGGCCCTAATAATAATAATAAGAATAAACATTTGCATTTCAAGGTAGCGTTTTTTCCTGCCAGGTCACTTGAGTACTTGATTACTTGGTTGGTTACTTGTTGTTACTCGTCGGCTGGCACGTTGACTAATGTGCATGTCGAATAACAATAGGGACCTCCCTGGGTCGTTGACACAGGCTCGGGCCCTAATAATAATAAACATTTGCATTTCGGGGAATTTTGCGCCAGGTCAGTGGAGTACTTGATTACTTGGTTGGTTACTTGTTGTTACTCGTCGGCTGGCACGTTGACTAATGTGCATGTCGAATAACAATAGGGACCTCCCTGGGTCGTTGACACAGGCTCGGGCCCTAATAAAAAGAAACATTACAATATCTGGGGTTTTTGCTGCCAGGTCTATGCAGTACTTGAGTACTTGCTTGCTTACTTGTTGTTACTCGTCGGCTGGCACGTCGACTAATGTGCATGTCGAATAACAATAGGGACCTCCCTGGGTCGTTGACACAGGCTCGGGCCCTAATAATAAACATTTGCATTTCGGGGAATTTTGCGCCAGGTCAGTGGAGTACTTGATTACTTGGTTGGTTACTTGTTGTTACTCGTCGACTTGCACGTCGACTAATGTGGATGTCGAATAACAATAGGGACCTCCCTGGGTCGTTGACACAGGCTCGGGCCCTAATAATAATAAACATTACAATATCTGGAGTTTTTGCTGCCAGGTCTATGCAGTACTTGAGTACTTGCTTGCTTACTTGTTGTTACTCGTCGGCTGGCACGTTGACTAATGTGCATGTCGAATAACAATAGGGACCTCCCTGGGTCGTTGACACAGGCTCGGGCCCTAATTAGAGTTCTCAACAGGCCTGTCTATCAACCCGGCTAGATGTGCTGGTTTGGGCTGAAAATAGACAAAACTCTGGTCAGGTCTCGCCGCCTTCTTTTTTTTTTCAATAAAACACACTGGTTGTACTGTGTATTGTAAGGTGCCCAGAATCTGTTCATTTTGTTCATGTTTTGTTGATTATCTGCTAACAGCAACATGTAGGCTACAGGTTAGTTCATTATAGTCCAGTCATTTTATGATAAAAGGTAAAACAAATTGCAACAGAAGCAAACTAAACTCAACTAATTTTGTATCCTCAACATGACCTGAGTGAGGGAAAAAAGCCCCAAAGAATCCCATTAGGGGAAAGTTTAGAAAAATACCCAAATATAGCCCATTCATACGCAGGCAAATTATTTTTCTCACGTGAATAGGATAAAAAGATTAGCCTTTAGATATGTCCATGAAAATTACCTAGTTAATTACTTACATTAAGATAAACAAAAAATGTATAGTAAGTTTTTTAAAATTGTTTGTTAACATGAGCAAATGGTGCATAATCTAATTACATATGGCTAATTTGCATACAACACCAGATCTAAACACTGGGTATAGCAGGTGAAAATGTCTTGTTTAATCTTGTTGACATATTACAGTAAAAAAAAACAACTTAACATTGAACTGAATTGAACCCATTTAGGCTACCCATGAGCATTAATACATACAGTAGAGACAGGGAGGAAGAGAGATGGGGTTTGGGGCCATGAGGCTGTTTCTGGGAGAAAAGTCTGAGGGAAGAACAGGAGACAAGGGTAAGGAGAATGCAAAAGACAAAGGGAAGGTCAAATAAAAAGTGGCTGGATCAAACAATCAAATTACGTACACAATGCACAACTAGAATCTCATCTTCATCCTTGTCACAGGCCATCTGCATTGAGTTTGTACAGTTCACTCCCCTGCATGAAAAATTGCAGCCACCTGGAACATTTCAAGTGGTTTCGTGTTGAGTAACCGATGGAGTCAACTCATGCCAATTTTCATGTTGGTACCACCACAGCACCTTTATATATATACCTGTGCTGTCAAAACGGTGGACTTTATACAAATTTCAGAAACAATAAAAAAAATATTCACATATTTCTAGAGAGGAAGTTTAGTTTAGTTTATTCATTTAGGTATTTATTTCATTCATTTATCGAGCATAAAAAAAATTTTAAAAAATGAAAGGAGGAAGAGTTGGTGTGAGGAGTGGTGGACAAGGAGGAAGGGGAAGACCAAAAACTATCATGACCATGTCCTTGATCATGGGACAAAGAGTCCAACCCAGTGTGAGCAGATTCTCTGTGGCAGCAGCATCAGGACATTGAGAGCAGATAACAGGGTTCAAGAAGCACTATTGCTGACATGGTCCTTCAAAATAATGAGAGTGATTGAAGACAGCGTCTCTGTCGACTATTGACTGTGTCAGATCAGACCATTGTTTATACACATTTATTTAATTCTGTTTCACAACAGTTCAGATTAAAATTGATACAAATATTGATTCTGGTTTTTGTCCTGGTTGTAAAGCTGTAGTGCAGGCTGTCAATCTGTCTTCTTCTGTCCTTCACCAGTCTCATCAACATCAGACAGGAACATGTTGTAGTGTCTCTCTGATGTGTTGACAGCACCGAGTCCTTTCCTCACTGTCTCCAGCCTAATGACCTGTGTTGTTTCCAGGGTGGAGCTCTGACCTGAGGGTGGTGCTGGTGGGTCCGGAGGGAGTGGGGAAGAGCGCAGCAGGAAACACCATTCTGGGGAGGAACGAGTTCGACAGTAGGCCCAGTCATTCATCTGTGATACGGAGATGTGAGAAGAGAGAAGTTATGGTTGGTGGTCGTAGAGTCTCTGTGGTGGACACCCCCGGTCTCTTCAGCTGGGTGCTGACTGACAACCAGGTGAAGACTCAGCTGGAGGAAGCTCTGAAGCTGAGCTCTCCAGGTCCTCACGTCTTCCTCCTCACCATCCGGCTGGGAATATTCACTGTAGCGGAGCGGGAAAGTCTGGAGGTTCTGGAGAACATGCTGAGTCCTGATGTCTCTAAACACACCATGGTGCTGTTCACCCACAGAGACAGACTGGAACGGGGCCGCATCGACCCAGACCAGTTCATCAGTAAAAACAAGGCCCTGCAGCAGCTTCTGAAGAACTGTAGTGGTCAGTACCAGGTGTTCAACAACATGAGGATGGAGGACAGAGATCAGGTCCAACAGCTGCTGGACAAGATAGATGTAGTCTCTGAGGGAGGACGTCGGGTTTTTGAAAAGAAAAGACCTTAGTCCACAGTGGTAATGACTGGAGATGGTGGGAGGGGTGGTCAACCTTTGTGGAGTCAGTTCACTAACTTCTTAAAGTAGGGACAAAAGAAGTGAGGCAACACTGACAGATGAACACAGAGGGAAGTATCAGATTAATCTCCTAAAATGCATTTAATCACTAATCCTACATTTATATTCATGAGGTCATAGACCTGCACAGACATGTTGAGGGGCTCTGTCTATAACCTGAAAACCAGAAGACCTCCATCCAATCAGCATCGACCTGATGTAAAATGTGGTTGTTTAAATGTTTCAATTGTTTCAATGTCCGAAGATGAATACAAGTTTGAAAATGACTGGGCCTAAGTTCTTCTAGAGCTCAGATGATGAAGCTCCTAGTTGACCAGGGGACTGTTGTTCCAAAGTAGAATAAAGAAATCCAGGATGAGTGGAAAAGCCAGGTTTTGTCTAACCTGGCTCAGTCTCAAGTTGCTTGAACAAATATGATGATGAGCAGTGGAAGTTGATTCATTCCACCAATTTCTTATAATCTTTACACAGCACAAATAGCCAACATGTGGCCAAAAGTGCAAAAGGTGAAAATGTATTAAACATAAGAACATTATGCAGTCTGGTGCTGATAACAATGTTCAGATGAGGCATACAGTATAGATTATTTTGAAGGTGTTTGCTCACACATTAAATGTTATTCTTATTTTCTTACCTCAACCGATATTTAGGCCAATATATTTTTTGACATTTTATAAAAATTAATCTATCAGCCTTTTTGCTTCATTGCTTTTTCATGAGAAGCCAGTGATTTATAGTACTAGCGGTCATAGAAAATATCATGTAACCGAAATCAAGAAAGAAACACATGAATAGGCCTAATTATGAAAAAAAAGTATAAATGTTTTGTGTTTTTAGTTTAGAAATCAGGCCAATACATAAGAACATGGAATAACTGCATGAAATCTGTATGAATCTCTCTCTCTCTCTCTCTCTCTCTCTCTCTCCTTCTTCAATCTGTTTTATCATGTTTGTTGTTGTTGATGGACCGCTTGTTGTGTCTGCAATAAAGATTGATCAGAAATCAATATGTTTTTATTATTAGAGTGGCTGCTGACTTCACAGATAAAGACAACAGAATCAACAAGCCTGGCTGAAGTCACACACACACACACACACACACACACACACACACATTGGTTCAGACACTCAGTACGTTTACATACAGAGCTTAATCGAGCTAGGCTCAAAATTCGATTTTGGCGTCAAGTCGGATTTCTGTCCTTGTCTCAATATACATGCAACTGAAAAAAACGAATAACTGACGGGGTCCGCCCCCTCATGCGGCGTCACCCGTTGTTTCAGCGGGTTAATACGCCCCCTGTCCTGTTGACTTTTCTGTCACCTCCTAAAAAACTGAATATAAACAACTTATAAGCTTAATAATAAATTCTCAACTGCAGTTCCCGACCAGACGCGCCAGTCTGGGCTGGATGCGCCCTGAGGATAGGATACGGGCTTCCTTTCTCTCTCTCTCTCTCTCTCTCTCTCTCTCTCTCTCTCTCTTTTTTTAAAATAAAACACTCACTGGTGGCGCTGTGTGAAATGCATTGAATCGGCGCTGATGTTGGGGTTTTTTTTCTTTACTTTGCCGGGTTCGGGCGGCTTCTCTGCTCCACTTGGTGCCGTCTCTACGGTTGTGGAGCATGAACACATGCATTGTCCAGTTATACTCCGACTAAGGTGTATACATGACGGAGAAAATCGAATTCCAATTGCATTATCTGGGTGTCTTAATCGGAGTTCTCAACTCCGATTTCAGTCGGACTAAGGTGTTTACATGCACTTCAGTTGTCCAGTTATAGTCGGATTAAGGCAATAATTCGTTTTTTTCAAGTGTCATGTAAACGTACTGACTGTTGGGAAACAGATCGGTTCTATGACAACAACGCAATAATTACTTTAACTGGTAATTAGTTACTTTTATAATGTAGTAACTCTTTGTAGTAACATTTTGGGGAAAGTAACTATAGCTAATTTTTTTTTTTTAAGTAACGTTCCAAACACTGGTCCCATGGATCTAAGATCTGATGGATCTTACTGGTAGGAGTCCTGACTCAGGCCTGAAGTCTTGAATCCAACTCTCAGTCCACCGATCACGCTCTTTCTTCCTCTTCAGTGAGCTGGACACTGCTCCTCCTGTTAACACACACCCAGACTATTTCAACAGATAAAGGTTTCAGACAATCCTTAAACTGGATGTTTCTCCCTTTACAGCAGCTTCAAAAGGATTTTAAAAAAACTAGCCTACTGCTAACACAGCCTCCAACATACAAAATCATTATTTGAGCTAAACAAAGCAAGACTCAGCTGGTAAAATCATTTATCACTGACCATATAAGTTTGTCTTTGGAAGTCTTAACTATGTACATCTGTGTCATAACATTCAGATGTAAACATACAAAAATAACAGTTAAGAGCTTTTCCAAGGCACCTGAGTTCACCTCCTTCAACAGATAAAGTGTTTCAGACACTCCTTAAACTCCTTCCACAGGTTTAAACCAACACTAAGGAACTTTTCAACCTTCATATAATATTTTCATAACTTTGTGATGGTACATCGACTTACAACAGGTTGAATGACACCTCTGTCATGGCCTGAGGGGGTCTGTATCATTATGGTCTGTATCGCCTTCACTGGCACTAAGCAGCTTTGAGGAGCATGGTAGGAACCCGGCTCTCACTTAAGTTTCACTTTCACTTTCGCGAGTCACGACGAGGAGGGAGTAGGCAATGTGGCACCTTTCCGTCGGATTGTGTATGTGTGTTTACTGAGAAATGATCTGCTGGTAACAAAAACTTAGTTTGGACGTCTTCTGTTGATTTCCATGCACCAGGAGATCAGGATGTTCACGGCGCTACGCGCTGGTGCTCATGGGAAATGGAGTCTTCCTTCAGGCAAAACACTACCGCTTTGGGCCACTGGCGCCGCCAAATTCAACCAAAATTGAAAGTTCTTAAGTACTGCTTTAAATATCACATTTTCTTCTTATATTCTTACAGAGAAATAACTGGATGCTGTTTCTCCCTTTGCAGCGGCATTAGATACCGTTACCGTAAAGCGTTTACCAACTGCTCAAAAATGTCAAAAAGAACAGACAAATGAAACAACATGAATAAACCTGGGCAATTTGTGTCTGATAATAAACTGAAACAGGAAACTCTGACAGAGTTGTTTTAGAGATGATTGATGAAAAACTGTCACTGAAGGCAACGCGTATCAGTGGTTTTGCATGAATTTCCCTCTAAAACAACTCTGTCTGGTAACGTTGTGTTATTATCTCATAGCGTGGCGAATGTGCAAGTCACAACTTGTCCACCAGAGCGTTGTGGAGTTGTTGGATTGTGTATTTGATGAGTTTGATGAGGGAAACCAAGAAATCCCATGAGCCTCCGTAGCGTAGCTCTGAGCAGCTCACGGCTCTGCTCCGCCGTTCTAAAAATAGCTTGCACCGACAATTACAGGTAACGAACCTACTGCTATGACTATAGGGATTATGGCAATGGGACAATTTGCCAAAATATTGAACTATCCCTTTAACACTCCTCTGTACAGAGTTATAATCACTATCTTCTGACTAAGGCTCTGAATCAACTCTGTACAGCAAACATCCCATTGTTCTGTGTAGTCATTGGCAGCCTTCATTTTTGTTACTTTTGGATCAAGCGATCAAATGTAAAAACAGTCTCAGTTTGCAGAGAGAGGATTCAAGGAAAGGGTGTTACTTCCAGTGTGTGTTTGTAAAAGGAGCTGTAGAACAAAGACCAGGGGACTTTCTCTGAGCCTCGTCTCTGGTAAGTACATGAACTCACTGAGCTGATGGTTCCACTCTGTCTGTGCTTGTTTCAATTTTGAATGTCAGTTCTCAATAAGTAGCCACCTGTTAAATACAGATGATAGATGTTATGCCATTATTGATTGTGCTTATGACTGTGATTCTTTGTCACTTCCTGTGGATTCTCTGTGTGCAGCACAGTCAGCCTCTCCAGATTTACTTTTTAACTCTGAGTGTCTGAACACTGAACAGACAGATGTTGTTGTTAGTGGCTGTAAGGACGGACTGGACCCGGTGTTGCCTGCTGGTTTTACTGGAGTAGTGTGAGCACGACAACGCTGATGTTATCTCTGAAAGAAATGGCGGAGCTGGGGCGGGGGTTTACAAAGTTACGCGGTTACAAAGGAGCCCACTGCCAGACTACTACCAAAAAAAATAAGTCAGAAAGTCAGACTCTTACTGGTGTGTTAAAGAGAAAAGTGTCACAAAACAAAGCAAAAAACACAGTCAAGACAAGACTACAAGGTAATGTGACATCATAGTTCATCATAATAGTTTCCATGTCAACCTCTATCAGTCTCCCTCTCTCTGCGTGTGTTGTCTTTTTGATAGTGGTCTTTACTCGTTATTTGGGAGTTTTCTTATGAAAATAACTTTGTTTACTGTAAGTTAAAATCACAGGTCTCTCAGTCCCTGACTTCTCCTAATGTGATGGCTTCTGAATCTTATAACTTATTGAAATTAAACACACTGGATGTTTAAATATTTACCCCAGACCGCCGCTGCATATAAACAGCTCTTGTGTCACAGGTATTATTACTGTGTTTCCGTTTTGTGGTTTTCACGCATCTCTTTTGTTTCTCACCACTTCACTACTACATGTAGGCTATTTTGTATGTGGATCGAGAGAGAGAGAGACTTTTTTATTCTACATGTACTTTGTAGTTCTTTGTAACTCTGAAGTTTATTGTTGTTTTGTTTCATTGAGTCTTTATGCTTTGGCAACTGACATTGATGCCAATAAGACAAATTTGAACTGAATTGAATTGAATTGAATTGAATTTAGAGAGCGAGAGACACACAGAGAGATCACATTTGCACATTTACATGCATGTCCTGCTTGGCTGCTAGACTCCTGCCTCATCAATAACTCTGCATGTGTTGCACAATAATGCTAGATAATAGATGAGATGTGACAGTGGAGCAACTTAAACCTTTGTGAGTTATAAATCCATCAACATAACTTCCTTGTGGGGGCTGACAAGTCGCCTTCCACTTATTCACAGCTTAGATATGAGTCATATTTCAGAAAAGCCCCATTCGTGTTTGTTCAGATGCGAACATTAACTGATGAAGTCTCTTGGATGAGAGGTGAAACGTCTTCCAAGACAAATAACCAAGTCCAGTTGCATTCAATTTGAATTTCCTTGAGATAACTATGACCTGGACAAATGAGAATATTCACAGGCTCACTCACTATTTGAATTTGTTTCCAGATATTTAGTTACCGGTAATTGTGACGTTGCTGAAACATGCACAGTAGCAGTCACAGTAGTCATTTCTTGTTGTTTGAACATGATGTAAAACTTCACATTCCCTACACAACATAATGGTCAGATAGCAGGTACATCAACTCTGGAACAAGGTCTGCTACAGGAAGTCAGTCTGTGCTGAGTTTTTCTTTGGAGATCGAGAGCTGTCTCTGTCTCTTGAGGACAATTTCATTATTTAGAGGCACTTAGTATGTACTTTGTGTGTTTGTTTTCTAGTTGAAACTTTCCAATCATGGCCTCAGCTGGTGATGAGACCATAGAGACTGCAGCCCTGGGAAGACCATTCCAGCTTGGCATGCTGTATGACTGCAGGAGGGACCTTCTTGTTCCAGGTAGGACCTGATGATGTGTTCAGACCCTCAGTGAAGTGAATCGTAACATGAAGACATGGATTACATCTTTAAAACTATTACCACAATTCATTGACTTAACATTTTAATTTCATTTCAATTCTTTATTTATTCAGGGAAGCCAACTGAGAGCAGGCTCTCTTTTTCAATGACGCCCTGATTACAAAGATAAGAATGACAACAACAGCAACATCGACCAACCAAACAAGCAAACAAACAAAACCAAACACAATTATAAACAAAGTACACCATGTGATCATCAAGTTGGTAATGTCAGAATTTGAAGTACGTTGAGCAGACACAAGGAGAACAGCATAAAACTAGAAAGAGTATTTTCTAAAGGAAAATGCGTGTGATTGCTTAAAGCCATTGCTGAACCATGCTGAATTAGCAGAAGAAATTGAAAGACATGCAAGAAACATATCTAAGGCAGGAATTGAACCCACAACTTCACGACTGGTAACCTGCCACACTACCCATATGGCCACAGTGGACCTGAGTTGCAATGAGATTTATACTATCAGGAATCAAAGACTGTCCAATGACAGCTGAATAGTTGGAATCAAATGTCAAGCAATGATGTGACATGACTGAGGCAGGAATTGAACCCATGACCTCATGCACTAAACCTTTACTTCACCACTCTGCCACAGCAAGCACACACTTATCAAGACTGTTGTCATTGATTGTAATGTGATGATGTGCTGCAAAGTGTGGTCAATCAATGAGTCTCACAACAAACACCTGTAACCAATTGACCCTTCGCGTAAGCCCCGCCCCCTTGGTTACTGTTGCTACGGCGGGCAAGCTTTCACTCCCAGCCATGCTCCTGGCAGTATTTGGTATAGATTTCAAAGGAAATATCAGCAAATGTCTGGATAAACTGTTCTGAGATAATAGAGAGAAGAAGTCACAAAGATCATTCAGAGTTTTCAGTGACGTGACTCGCGCAGGAGGATAAAACATCTGTTCAACGACACGACTGGACAATGTACAGAGCAGCAGTAAGGACCGGTAATTTTACCGTCTATCAACCCACGAAGACTTACGTCATCTCACTGGTCATGAAACGTTGTCAAACTGCAAGTTTTTGGGCGACTGTGAACCACATACAGCTTTCGCTGCTGTTTTGTTTTCTCCCACCGCTGTATCAGTCAGTGAAAGCAGTCCCTGCCTGGAGGATCCCTCGCCTAAAAGCCCAGGTAAAAGCCCTAAAAGCCCAGGTAAACGCGGTAAAAGTACAGCTGTCATTTCGGAGGTGAACATATGGTTATCCCCATATTTACACTTGCTGAAGTCGAAAAAAAAGTCAGCTCGTATCTGAACATCTCTATATTGCTGCTGCCGCCGCCGCCGCCGCCGTAGTAGCAGCAGCAACAACAACATCCTTCTCTACAAACAAATGTTTTTCGTCCTAGTCTCAAAATGTGTCCACAAAAGCAAACATAATGACTCGCTGCGGAAAGCTTGCCAGGCCTATAGTTACGGTTGCTAACGTAGGATTGGACAATAGCCATTTGTGGGAGGAGTTGGCGAAGGGTCAATTGAAGGCGGGGGAGGGAAGGGGAATTCTGTCAGTGACGTCCATTAGTGGGCAGCGCAGGACAAGAAATTATGAATACAAATCATTAAAGAGCTTTGCTTTGTCTCTGCTGCGTTCTTGGTTTTCAAAGTTCCAGTGCAAATCAATCTTAGAGTAGTGGTATAAACAAGAAACATGTTCACATAAACCAAGATTGAAAGAGGTAAAGAAAAAAGTTAGGGGCATGCAGTATATGCATTGTCAACTTTGCTCATGCGAGATTTGAAAATAAGCCAGACCAAGTGGTATTAGTTACAGTCCAAAGAGGCTGACACACTATCAACAAAACAAAACAAACAACAAAAAGACAGCATCACCACACCAGAGACACACAAACAGCAATAAGAAACAGATAAACAAACAACAGCAAAAAACTGGACAAACAATTAGGCAGAAAACCAACATCGCCAATACCAGTATACTACAGCTGGACAGCTCAGTACAAGATGTGGGACAGTGGGTGATTTTGCAATGCAAAAACCAGGTCATAACTCTTGTTCGGGTATATGAGAGATGAATGTGAGATCATTCAATGATAGCTGAAAGCTTAGCAAAATTGTGAAAAAAACCAAGAAGTAGAAAATAGGGGACTTATGTACAAGGTGTGACTATTCGGAGTGAATTTAAACACAATATAATGCCATTCACAGCAAGTAACAAACTGGAGCTCCATCTGCTCGGCTCTGAAAAAAAATGAACTAGGTTGAATGGGAGCAGAGAGCTCCCTGGCTGCATTTAAAACATATTTAAAATTATTCTTTAAGTCTCTTTGCTTTTTTGACAATATTTTGAGACAGAAAACAAATATGGCTACAAACTGTGGCCAAAATCATGTGTCTAGAGTTTAATTTGTGGCTGTGGTGTCAGTTTAGCCAGAAAAAATCCTGAATGTTTTTTGGCTGTCTCCTACTCTAGCAATGATGTCACCACTCTATGCTCTGCTCGTTAGACGCAATACACACCCATTATGAAGTTGGATTTTGTGAAAAATGTTAATAATTTTAAAACGTTTAAAACATTAAAAGATGAGTCATACAGACAAACTTTTAATTTATATATTATTATATAATTATATATATAATTATTATTTTATATATTAATATAAATCTTCAACAGTTTCAGATATTTGGCAGTTTTAAAATCATTAAAAACCTTGACAAAATCCAACTTTATAATGGATGTGTATTGCGTCTGACTAGCAGAGCTTAGAGTGGTGACATCATCGTTAGAGCGGGAGACAGCCAAAAAACATTCTGGATTTTTTCTGGCTAAACTGTCACCACAGCCACAAATTAAAGGGCCCATATTATGCAAAATCAACTTTCTACTGGTTTTGTAGTGGTCCTATGTGTTCCCATGGCCTTTCTATGACGCCTAGAGGTGAAAAAAGTCTGTTCACTCTCCGGTAACTTCTCATCAGTCCATACAACAGTGCGCTCCTCAGTTTCACTTGTTTTTTTATTTGACAGTTTCACACAGAACTTTCTGATGGTAGTAGGAGTCTCTCCATGTTTCTCCTTCTGCCACAGTAAAATTTTCATCAAATCAATGCCCGACCCCTGTCCCAATGTCAACACTGGCACATGTACCTGTAGTGAAAACGACACCCTCTCCCCGTGACAGGTGTGGAGTGGACGTGGTTTACACATATTATTTGCATTTCAAGGTGCAGACACAGAAATGGCTCGTTCGCAGGAGAGCTCTGGAGAGCCACTTTTAGATTACTGAGATGTAGAGCTGCAGATTGATTTGGAGACAATACACTAGGAATACAATATGGTTGGACAACTTAGAACCATGTGAAATGGTTGAAAAACAGCATAATATGGGACCTTTAAACTCTAGACACATGATTTTCTCCACGTTTGTAGCCACACTTGTCTTCTTGCTAAAAATCTAGTCAAAAACGCAAAGAGACTTAGAGAATAATTTTAAATATTTTTTAAATGCAGCCAGGGAGCTCTCTGCTCCCATTCACACTAGTTCTTTTTTTTTCAGAGCCGAGCAGATGGATCTCCAGTTTGTAACTCGCTGTAAATGGCATTATACTGTTTAAATTCACAAAATATAGTCACACCTTGCACAGAAGTCCTCTATTTGTACTTCTTGCTGTTTTTCTACTATTCTGCTAAGCTTTCAGCTATCATTGAATAATCTCAAATTCATCAAAGTCTCAACCTCTGTTTTCTTCAAGTACTATAGTCCAGAGGTTAAGGTGGCAGCTTCTCAACCACAAGGTCACTGGTTTGAGTCCCACCTTGCCAACTTTGTTAGTGTACCAGTCTCTGTGAACTTACAGTAAACTAATAACACTTGTTCTGGCTTATTTTCAAATCATGCATGATGCATTTACCTCTTTCTATCTTGGTTTATGTTAACATGTTTCTTGTTTATACCACTGCTCTAAGATTGATTTGCACTGGAACTTTGAAAACCAAGTAAGCAGCAGAGAAAAGCAAAAGTCTTGAATGATTTGTATCCATCATTTCTTGTCCTGCACTGCCCACTAATGGACATCACAGGCAGAATTCACCTCCTCTCCCCCACTTTCAATTAGCTACAGGTGTTCGTTAAGAGACTTTTCTTTCTTTTTTTTTTAAAGCAGAAGTCATTAAGCTTCTTATACAGGGGTTTCTTTTTATCAACCTGTATTTAATGGGAGCATTGGAAAAACGTTTTAAAGTAAAAAAAAAAAAAAAAAAAATTACTTTCCTAGTAAAGCATTACTTTTTGGTTTAAAGCTGCCCTGTGGAGCTTTGCTCATTACGAGCCATCAGCCGTGTTTTTTTTCGAGTAGGCTACTGCAACAGTCAGTCTGCGCCGTTCGATGACGTTGAACCCCCCCTTCCCTCCCTCCCTCCCCGAACGGTAAGTGCAGGTAACCAGGCAACCAGGTGACTGGCGAAGTAGGAAGAGAAAAAAAAGTTGTGGTCATTCAGCTTTGGCATTTATTTAGGGGTGTGACCTTATAAATGTGTAAACGTTTACACGGAATGAAACTGTAAACGTTTAGTAAAAAAAAAAAAAAAAATCCCTAAACGATATCTAGGCCTACACGCAATTTATTTTCATATTTTTATACATAGGCCTACATTTTGGGGGGGGGCTGGGTGAAAAATAGTCCCGCACACTGTCTTAATTTAGAGAAAACTATGATTTAATAAAAATGATGCTGTGACGCGCTTCCCTCCTCCAAAATGTGTGTAAGTGCGTTTTTTCTTTCCTTTTTTCTTGTCTTTTTTTGTTTTGCGAGCGAGTGTGATGGCGCCGCCACGCCGGGTCAAACATTGCTTTTCTGGTTGCCAAAAAATATTCTAAGCAAATATAGCCTCCCTAAACACAAACAAATAACCTTAAACGGATTGAACGAGGTGTCTCGGGACATTAAAGACGGCCGAGGACTGACGAGACGCCTCTGGGCTGGTTGCTCCTGCCCGGTCTGTCCTCCTCTCATACACACTTCAGCACCTGTCCTGGGCTGCACCGTGTCGGCTCGGTTCGGCTCGGCTCGGTCCTCATTTTAAATGACTTTACTCCTTTTAAAAGTAGTGTAAACAATTTACTGTTCTGATCACTCATATGCGTACATAGGCTATACGTTGCATTATTATTAGTTATAGCTACTTCAAAAGTAAAGGACGGTGGAGTGAGCCAAGCTGTAGCCCAGGACAGGTGCTGAAGTGTGGGAGAGGAGGGAGAGACTCGGCTCCGCGGGGCTCTTGCAACTAGCGGCGGATCAGAGAGGGCGGAGGACCGACATGACAGGGGGTCTTGGTCTCCTGGTACCTGTGCGGTCCAGGACCGCGGAGGTCAGCGAGAGGGGGGGTACGGTGGTCGACTCTGAACGCGCTCACCGGGCGGATCTCTCCAGTTACGGTGCGGTGCGTGTCTGGGGGGGAGGGGGGCGGGACGAATCCGCCGTCGGGTCTCCTCCGCTCCGGTGGCTGCAGTGTCAGTGCTTCCACCGGCTGCATATCAGACTAGACAAAAATAAGATAACATGTTCTTCTTCTCTTCTGTTTACCAGCGCTCTAAACCCTACGTCAAATCCGAACGTGTTGCGTTGCAAACGTAATTCCCTGTGCGACAGCGCGGGAAAGTCGCTCCTCAGAGGCAATTGCGCTCCTGGGTAAACCAGGGACTGTTGTGTGGTGGAGATGCGTTCAATGATCATCCTAATAAGTCGTTTGGCAGTGGCTGCAATGTAACGGACATTGTTTTATATGTATAAACTCCACAGGCCAGCTTTAAGTAACTGAGTTATGAACTGAGTTACTTTCAGTAACTAGCACAACACTGGAGAAGACCAACCCACTCTTTCATTTAAGACGCAGTGATGGGTGAAGAACCCATCGCCTGTAATAAAAGTGTGAAACACTGCATCAAGAGACCTCAGAATGGAGGAGGCATGCATATACAAAATGTCCCCATTATCAAAGACAGGCATAATTGTTGATTGTACTATGGTTTTACATAGTATCGATCACGATTTATTCCTGAAGAGAAAACCAAGTTTCTTTTTCAGTTTTTTGATTAGATATTCAATATGCGTTTGGAATGACAGCCTACTATCCAACCAGATGCCCAAATATTTAAAATACTCTTGAGTCCTAGAGAAGAACATGCATTTGGTCTTCTATGGGTTCAGAACAAGCTTATGCTCAACAGTTAAAGCAGTTAAAAGCAGATTGTAAATTCAAGACTGTTGTTTCTGGTGTGGGACCAGTACTATATAGAATTGTACCATCCGCATAATAATGGAAGTTACAAGACATGGAGGACGGAACAATATTATTTATATATAGTGTAAATAAAAGAGGACCTAGAAATGACCCTTGAGGTACACCTTTGTACACATTAAGTAAACTTGATCTAGACCCATCTGCTACAACAGTCTGTGTCCTCCCAGACAAGTAACAACTAAACCAATTTATTGAGGAGTATTCAAAACCCAAAGAAACCATTTTTTTTAAAAATAAAATGTTATGATCCACAGTTTCAAAGGCTTTCAATAGATCAATAAAGAATGCAGTACAGTGCAGGCAATTATCAAGTGAATTGATTATGTCATTGACAACCAGTGTTGCAGCTGTTGTGGTACTATGACCAGGGGCCGTATTCACAAAGAATCTTAAGGTTAAAAGTAGCTCCTAAGGGCCGAAATTAGGAGCAACTCCTAAAAAAGGTGGGCGTGTCAGTCTTAAATTTAGGACTCCTAGTTTTTTAAAATAAGAGTAATTCACAAAGTATTTTAGGCCTAAAAGTAGCTCCTAAGTCTGGGAGAGCTTAAAAGTCCTCGTAAGTAAGACCTATTCACAAAGAATCGGAAATGGCTGCAGGCAAATGTATGGATGACTGAAAGAGGATTGGTTGTTGAGGTGCCGCCAGCACTCAACAACCAATCACCGTGTTGAGCGCCTCGAATTCGTGCACGAGAATTGACGTAATCCATAGCAACGGGGCGTCACCAGGGCGTCACTCTTACTTTGCTCTTAGTGATTTATCCTTATGTGGCAAGGTGAAGAGGGCCCGGGCGGGGATTGAACCCACACCTCCCGGGTAAGAGTCATGCGCGCTTGCCAGTCACCCAAAGGGACATCCCTTTGGCCAAGTAGCCAGGGCACATGATCAATTGGAGGCATAGTGACAGGAACCTCAACTGTCACACTTAGTAAGAGTAGGACTCAGCGGCTTTGTGAATAGCTTTTAAGAAAAAACTCCTACGTAAAAACTTTTAGTGCGAGTTAGGAGCACTCCTAGCGGTAAGATAAAAGGCTTTGTGAATACGGCCCCTGGCCTAAACCCAGATTGTTGTGGCTGAAGAATATTGTTTACCTCCAGGAAATGCCGTAATTGCTTACGTTGTGTCATTTATGTGTCAACAGGTGTAACTCTGTGGGATCCAGATCAGCTGAAAAATAATACAAATGTTCAACATCAAAATAAGACTGAGTTCAATGTCACCACATCAGATTCAATAGAAGAGAAGTCAAATTCATTACACATCTCTGGCTCTCTGAAGTTGAGCATCTTGGGGGGAATGGTGAATATAGATGGATCAGCAAAATATTTCAAAGACACAAAGAAATCTGCCAAACAAGCACGCATGACTCTTCAGTACAAAACAACAACAAAGTTTGAATCATTAACGATGGCTCACCTGGGTCGTGGACAGGTGGCTCATCCTAATGTGTTTGAGGACAACACTGCCACTCATGTGGTCACAGCCATCTTGTACGGGGCTGGTGCTTACTTTGTGTTTGACAGAGAATCATCATCAGAGGAAGATAAGAAACAAGTGGAGGGGGAGGCTAAAGTCATGTTCAATAAACTGAAATTCCTCAAGGTAAATTGTGAAGCATCTTTCAGCATGAACGAAGAAGAGAAAGCAGCAGTTGAAAAGTTTAGCTGCACATTTCATGGAGACTTCAAGTTATCTTCCAACCCAACGTCCTTCAGTGATGCTATGAGTGTTTACAGAGACCTTCCTAAGACGCTGGGAGAGGATGGAGAACATGCTGTTCCTCTCAGGGTGTGGCTCTACCCTCTGGTGAAGCTGGATTCAAAAGCAGCAAGACTCCTAAGAGACATCAGCAGTGCTCTCATCAGAATCTCTTCAGAAACAATAGAGAGTTTGAACCAGGCAGAGATGAGATGCTGTGACCTGCTGAGAGACACCACAGCTGCAACATTTCTTGCCATGGAAAAGAAGTTTCAGGATTTGATGCAGATGTGCAAACATTACAAGTATGACTTTATGCAGAAGCTCGGGTCAATGCTTCCTTCAATCCGAGGGGGTGGGAAAGAGGAAAGTGCCCTGGAGGAGATCCTCAAGGCACATGAGAAGTCACCATTCAACAGTAAAGACCTAAATCAGTGGCTGAAAACCAAGGGGAAGGAATCAGACACACTGAAGTCCTGCCTTAAGCAGCTGGAGGAACTAGATGTGAAGATGGATGATGAGCTGGATGACCTCTTGTCTGATTTAAAGGTCAGAAATGTTGTGTGCTTTTCATTTACCTCAGTAGAGCAGCCTGATAGTTTTCTGGTCAAACTGTCCAATCACCTGACACCAGCAGGAATGATGGACACAGCTGGAGAATCCTCTGATCTAACCACCAGAGACTTAGACTGGCTCACCACTGATACCAGACAGACTATGAGGAGACAACTACAACTGTTCAAAGAACTGAAGATGGTGAACAGCAGTGATGACACCAGATTCATATCTGCATCAAAATATGATGAACGTCATCCAGGGGCGTGTATTTTCATATATGAAGATGGGTCTGATGAACCAGTCCACTTTGTTCCTCCATCAAAACCTGCCACCCCAACCGCTACTGCTGGTTCATATGACACAATAACAGCTAGAGCAGCACCTGAACCAGATCCTGGATCTGTAGAGTACAGAGTAGAACACAGAATCAAACAGGAAGGAAACCCTCAGTGGGCATCTGAACCACTGAAGAAGAACCAGGAGGAAGTGACTCTGTCAGGACTCAGACCAAACACTGAGTATGAGATCAGAGTCACAGCTGTGGGCAAACTCAGCTACACTGTCAGCAGCAACATCTGCACAGCTGTGACCCCCCCAGCAGCTAGTCCACCAACTCAGGTAAGAGACACCGAAGTGAAAGCAAACTCCATCACTCTGACATGGAGCGCCCCAACTGTCCAAATGTGTGATGTAAGAAGGTACATCATTGAGTTCAAGGAGGAGGACGGCAGTCAGTGGATGAGCACAGACACCACGGAGGAGGTGTACACTTTCACTCTGATGAACCTTAAACACAGCACGGTCTACTCCATCAGGATGTGCACAGATGTTGGTGTTGGACTGAGTGAGCCTGGAGAAGAGCTCAAGATTCAAACTAAGAAAGAACCACTGGATAAGACAGAGTTCACTCTCCTCCCAGGTGATCCACCTGTCTATCTGTTAAATCTGAAACGAGCAGGAGATGGTCAGTTCAACAAAAAGGTTTTTGGAAGGACGCCAGCAAAAGATGCAACAAACAAAACCATCATGGTTGTTGGAGCCACTGGATCTGATAAGACCACCCTGATCAACAGCATGATCAACTACATCCTAGGAGTCGACTGGGAGGACAACTACAGATTTAAACTGATAGGTGAAGAAACTCATAAATCACAAGCGTGCAGTCAGACCTCAGAGGTGACAGCCTATCAGATCAACCACAGAGATGGTTTCCAAGTTCCATACTCCCTCACAATCATCGATACTCCAGGGTTTGGATACACAAGAGGAATCACACAGGACAAAAAAATCACAGACAAAATCAGAGAGTTTTTCTCTGTCTATGGTGGAATTGACAGCATTGATGCAGTGTGTTTTGTAGTTCAGTCAGCATTAGCTCGTCTGACACACACACAGAAATACATCTTTGATGCCATCCTCTCCATTTTTGGGAAGGACATTGCCAGAAACATTGTTGCTCTGGTCACGTTTGCTGATGGTAAATCACCTCCAGTCCTGGAGGCCATCAAAGCTGCTGAGATCCCATGTGCTACAAACCCTGATGGCTCTGTTCTCCCTTTCAAGTTCAACAACTCTATGCTTTTTGCCAAAAAAAAAGGAGCCACGACCGATGAGGACGACTTTGATCACATGTTCTGGAAAATGGGGAAAGTCAGCATGAAGACATTCTTCACTCATCTATCCAGCATGGAACCTCAGAGTCTGACCCTGACCAAGGAGGTTCTCCAAGAACGTAAACGTCTTGATGCGACTGTTGAAGGTTTGCGGCCACTGATACGAAAGGGTTTGTCAAAACTGGAGGAAATAAACATGACAAAAGATGCACTCAAAAACCACGAGACCCACATGAAGGAATATGAGGACTTGGAAAGAGGCATAAATATGCCACGCGGACCCGTACCAACATATGTCAAAGAGAAGAGTACATATCAGGACCTGAAGAAGAAATATGAGGAGGCATTGGGAGAGAAGATGAACACAGAGAAAATCTTGAAACAGCTGGAAGTAGAATATGAGGAGGTGCAGAAGAAAATCATAGAAATGACAAGAACATTAGATAATTGCCTGAAACGTCTGAGAGAGATCGCACTCTGTCCAGATCCGTTGTCCACTCCAGATTACATTGATCTCCTGATACAGACAGAGGAACGTGAGGCCAAACCTGGATTTAAGCAGCGTATCGAACAGCTACACAGCGTCAGAGAGCGAGCAGTTCTTCTGAAGAAGGTGACAGAGGGAGAAGATCCACTCAGTTAATGTTAACTTGAAAACATTCTAAAACCAGAACCTGTGAAACAATTCCCCCAGTAAAAACAGTTAATTAGCGTGACTGTGGGGGATGAGCAGTAGTTTTAGTTTCTATGTAGCAAAATGTTAACTATGCCTGCTTTTATAATTTAGTTTCACCTTTTTGTTTTTATTCAAATTGACGTGATAAATAGTTTAGTTTTATAGACTCTCTCTCTCCCACACACATATTTTATTGATAACTTTTCTTATCCAAAGTCCAAAGGAATGATTTTAGGATTTTATTCTTAAAGGAATAGGCCAACATTTTTTTTGTGTGTTTTGCCTCACTCTCGAGACCATGACCAGAAGATAGACACCATCCTTTCTACTTTGCGTGCAGGGAGACAAGGGAGATATGGGCAGAGCTAGTGTTGCCTGCCTCCTACCTGAGCCGAAATCAGCAGTCAGAAGTTGATTTCATTTTAGCTCTAAACTCTGTAAATATATCACTTAATCAACATTTCAAACATTTTTAGGTGAGAAAGTAGCCATTTAGATCAGCAGTGTGTCGTTAATTTGTCTAAATACCAGCTGTTTACAATTTTGTTGGAAGAATTCGGCGCTACTCAAGCTAACCGTTTCACAAAATAAAACACCCATTGCCCTTTACATACAAAAAACCATGACGATAGAATTTGTGCTTTTACTTTGAAATAGGAAGCTAACCTACCCTCGATGTAGCTAGCTTGAACCAAAATAAAGCGTCTTTGCTTGAACCCTCCGTTTTGACCGATCTCGTCCCGTTAGCGGCATTTGACCGGTCAAGATGCCTTACCGGAGAGTTTTGTCAGCTCTGAGACGAAGATCGGCCCGCCGGTTTCCGTTTAGAGTTGCTGAAGAGTTTCTCTGATGACTTTAGGTGGAGGCAGGCTAACACTACCTATACACTTCCAGTGTTTGAGCTAAGCTAATTAGCGGTGCGCCAGCTCTGCCCGTATCTCCCTACTGCACGCACAGTCAAAAGGATGGTGTCTATCTGCTTGTCATGGACTTGGGAGTGAGGCAAGACACAGAAAAAAATGTTGGCGTATCCCTTTAAACAACTTCACTGTGGTGAAGTTCACATGGAACTGAACAGTGATTATTACACATAGGTTTATGTCTTTGTTCATTTATTCACATATCCAAATATAAAATACGTGCATACATTGAATTTCCATATATGAAAAATATGTGTAAAAGTAAAATCATATCTGTAATGTATGTAATAATTATATGAATCTGGAACAACTTCATATAGTGACAATGTCTCAAGATCATATACTTTAAAGCAGAAGTATGCGGAATATTTGTGTTAATATAAGTTTTAAATAGTTATATCTTCCGACAGCAATCACTTCTATAGAGTGTTTGGTCTGAAACACGGGTCTGTCAGTCACTCTGCTCTGCTGTAAGCCGAGGAGAAAACTTTCCTTGTATCCTACAACCTTTATCCAAGGAGGAGAGAGAACGGCATAAAGGGGCGGTCCTCTCTGTGTGTGCAGCCAAGGGATGCGCGTGAATGTGGTGACGTAGGGACGAGGGCGGGGACTGCTAACTCCATCGGCTGACAAGATGTTAGCCAAAACGACCGGATTGCTTACTTCTGCTGTAACACCCAACTACATTCAACATGTGTGATTTTCATAAATGTGTAACACATGAAGTCTATTATTCATAGGTTACTAATATATACATTATGTATCTATGTGTTATCATTTCTATCAATTAAATTTTCTTATTGAAGTAAACACATTGTTTTGTGTTTTGGCCTATTTGTCTTCTAGATTTCTAATTGTTGTATCTCTGTTGTGTTTTATATTCAGTGATATTTACAGGTCAGTATTGACATGAGGGGTCAGTGTCCAGAGGAAGTCTCAGAGTCTCAGAGACTGGACAATAAAGAGTGAGGTCATCAGGTGTCAGTGACATCATCACATGTAACCATGTGTGTTACGCCCCAGAACTTCGTTGGCCCAGAGGGGCATAACACACCCAGGTTTCACCACCAAAAATAAGAAAGGCAAAATAATAAAGTGGCAAGAGTCTCTCTCGGCCTGATGACTACCTTACAGGGAGCTCTCAAGCAAACACAGACAGGCAGTAAAAATCACAAACCAAGACTACTACATCACACAACAGCTACAAACCTTTACTTCACCTCATGGTTGTTCAGATCCCGGACGAGCCCCCAATTGTTAAGCCCCAGAACTTCGTTGGCCCAGAGGGGCATAACAATGGACCCAAGCAATGACCCCAAACTAGTGTTGCACCGATACCATTTTTTGGCCCCCGATACCGATTCCGATTCCCGGCTGTGCAGTATCTGCCGATACCGATACCGTTCCGATACCACACAGTTTGGAAAAAAAAATATATAAGAGCTTTTTTTCTTCTAATACTATAATCCAGTAGAACTTTTTTATTGCCTACCTGGTAAAAATGTTTAAGTAACACGTTATTTAACCTTTAAATAATGTTGAGGGTCCAATGTAACGCATTTTTACATTTAGGAACAGTAAACACACCCCAAACGTTTTTCCTCTGACTTGACCAACACAATAGATTTGATACATGAAATGGTCTTTCCTGCCACTACACTAATGATTACTGTATATACATAAATAACAGTAGCATAAACTGATTGGTTGAACGCAGCCTGATGTAAACATTAATAAACTCAGTAACCAATCACACAGGCAACTCCATGCTGTCCATGTGTGATGTTCAGGGACATGTCTGAAGACAGAGCTCTGAGGTTGAAGTCCTATAATAATGAGATGAGATGAGAGACACCTGTGACAGTGACAGGTCTACTCTGTAGCTTCGTCTTGACCACATGTCAGCTGATCAGCTGCAGCAGAAACTCCGCTGCTCTCAGCTGCACCGCAACGAGCGCTTTTTTTTTTTTTTTTTTTAATTAAGCTCCGGTAGCGACCGCGCCGACATAACGTAGCGGGATCTCTATTTACATGTGTGCGCACCGCACACGGAGAGAGGAGGTGAAAAGAGACAACACTGTTACCTGCTGTATACTGGCCACAGACCAGTGTGTAACGAGTGAAAAAGCCGCCGTCACTGCAGCCTGAACGCAGCTCAAATCGACCGGTGTCTGAGCACGGCGAACAAGCTTTGATAAACACACCGGACCCGCGTCGGTTTGGCAGCTCAGTGACGGCGACTTTTTGACTCGTTACACACTGGTCTCTGTGTTTTAGCGATGGTACAGGCTGAGGCCAGTATACAGCAGGTAACAGTGTTGTTGTCTCTTCTCACCTCCTCTCTCCCCTGTGTGTGCTCAGTGCGCTGCTCAGTGCGGTGCGCACACATTTAAATAGAGATCCCGCTACTTTATGTCGGCTTTGCTTGTTTACATTTCACAAAAAACTCCTTGAAAAGGATTAACTGCAATTAATTGAATTGTTTACATCCTTACTTGGCTTGGCATGCACTGGACACGCAGTGAGTGTCGGGCGAGAGAAGACACAAGGCGCAGCGTTCATATCAGTAAATGGCATCGGTGCGTCATTTGTTTTACTCGTCGATACCGATGCCAGCATTTTAGTGCGGTATCGGGCCCCCTACCGATACTAGTATCGGTATCGGTGCAACACTACCCCAAACCAAACACAAAGACACTAAATTAACTAAAAGGATATTTAATACAAAAACATAAAAGTGATACAAACAAATAACACAAACTAAAACAAACAAAAGCCAAGATGGGAGGTGGGCAAGCCCAGCAGTCCCCACGCACTGCCCCCTCTTTCCAGTGTCAGCTGCAGGGTTCTTAAGCTCATCAGCCCAGGTGAACCTCGTTGTCCTGATTGGGACCTGGATGGAGCTGTGAGGGAAAAGGGAGGGAGACACACACACACACACACAAGGCCGAACCCCTTTCGGCTGTAACAATGTGTAGCCCGGGAATTAGAAGCACACAGGACACAATTACTGGGGTTCTTGTAGCCTCCTTATTTATTTCACATCAGTTGCAAAAAGGCTTGTTTGACCGAATTTCTAAACTCAAAGTCATTCAACAAAACCCACAATGCACTTGGTGGCCCAAACCAAAATATACCCAACTGAACCCAAAACAGCTCAATGCTGCCACCTTGTGATTTTTATTATTATTATTTTATTTATTTTTATTTAACTTATTTACATTTGGTTTAGATTTACATTGGAAATATGACATTTAAAAGAAAGAACAAAAGAAAACAAAACACATTATAGTACATTGGAATACATTCACCCTTAAGTGGAAGATTACACTTATTATAAATTTACCACCCGGCTACACATGGTTTCAGCTCAGTACAGTATAGATACTTTACTTATCCCTCAAGGGGCAAATCACTAGTAGCTTTCCCAGCGTTTCATTCTTGACACCTGATGACTTCACTCTGTGATGGGTCTCCTGTATCTACTCATAGTTCAGTAAACAACTGGGAAAAAAATATTTCTAGCAAAGATTTGTAGCACTTTGGTAGATCTGTTCATCTTTATCTTTCATTTTTAATTTTTCTTTGGGATGTAATGAATTTCTGTATTCACGACCCTTGCTGTTTTTAGATAGGGGAGGTATTTTCATGAGCCTTTTTTGGCTTCCACCTCTCCTGCATAATGTTTAACTTTACTATTTTCATTGTTTTTATGTTGGCTATATAATGTGTAAATAAACTAAATGAAACAATGCATCAGCCAAGGAAACATATTCAGGACATGGGACATGACCAGGTTACAGAACTATATAACACCTAACTAGGAGAAAAGCTGTGTGGTGCAGCAGAGGGTTTCCTGCTCTGATCTGCCCCCTGGTGGTCAAACTGGTGTGGTCCCTACAGAGCTGGAGGCTGCAGCTTCAGGACCCTGGTCCTTCAGGACGACGTCTCCGTAGAAGAAGATGGACAGAGTGTGAGGAGCAGCACAGCTCTGACACTACGAGGAGTCAAGCTATTACTCTGTGATTGTTCACCATGAACCAGATTTACAATAACACATTGATGCATCATAAGGAATAAACCTGTGGATATTATCATTCATCCAGGTCATCGTTCTCTCTGGGAAAATTGAAATTGTCCTAGGAAGATGATTCAATTTGCCCAGAGAGAACATAAGGAATACAATAAGGAATAAACCACAAAAACATCTGGACTTGCAGCTGCTGCAGGAACCTGACATCTTATATAAGCAATGAACAACTCTAATATTGATTACTGATAGATCACAGTGTAAGAATTGATATTTTATGTCATTTATTGTCGGTGAGATCATGAGTTATCAATAAATTTCTAAGTGTTTAGTATCTATTCTCCTCTGTGACAACCAAGTGAACAGCTGGTAAAACCACATGGATTTCAATTCTCACACTTTGGGGACTGGAAAGCCCTAATATATGCTACAGAGCTGTCAAAACGTGATATTTTCCATAATATGTACCCATTCTGTTTTTATCAGGAAGTGACACAGTTAAGCTCCCACATAAAACACGTGACTAGGACCGCCTTCTTCCATCTGCGCAGTATCGCTAAGATTAGGAATATCCTCTCCCAGAGTGATGCTGAGAAACTGGTGCATGCATTTATCACTTCTAGGCTAGACTACTGCAACTCTCTCCTGTCAGGATGTCCGAAAAACTCTCTAAAGAGTCTCCAGCTGGTCCAGAATGCCGCAGCGAGGGTTTTGACAGGAATTAGGAAGAGAGAGCACATCTCTCCCACCTTAGCTTCTCTCCACTGGCTTCCAGTAGGATTTAGAATAGACTTCAAAATCCTTCTGCTGACTTATAAGGCTCTTACAATAATGATAAAGCTCCAACCTACCTGAAAGAACTAATCATTCCTTACTGTCCTACCAGAGCACTCCGCTCCCAGAACGCAGGTCTGTTAGTGACTCCCAGTATCTCTAAAAACAGACTGGGAGGTAGAGCCTTCAGTTACCGGGCTCCTTTACTGTGGAACCAGCTCTCTCCATGGGTCAAAGAGGCAGACACTCTAACTACATTTAAGTCTAGACTTAAGACCTTCCTTTATGACAGGGCTTTTAGTTAGGGCTGGTTCAGGTAGCTCTGAACCATTTTATAGCTACGCTGCTATAGGCTTAGACTGCTGGGGACACATCTGGTTACACAGAGCCCTCTCCTTTCTCCTCCTCTCCTCTCCTCTCCTCTCCTCTCCTCTCCTCTCCTCTCCTCTCCTCTCCTCTCCTCCCCTCCCCTCCCCTCCCCTCCCCTCCCCTCCCCTCTCCTCTCCTCTCCTCAGTATATTTTTGAACTGTCATTTTCTGCTGTACTTCGTAGTTTGGCCTTGGTGTCTCGCACTCTCTCTGTGTTTCCGCAGATCCACCGGAACTCCATCTCTCTGCAGCAGCCGTCGCCTGCACCGCCCCCCCCCCCCACCCCTTCCCCTGCTGTTAGACCGGCCTCCCCTCCCTTCCCATGGACCAGTCTGCCACCCAGTCCTGCCATCGAGCTGGCCAGCTCTCCCTGCCCCTACCCCCCCCCCCCCCCCCCCCCTCCTCACCAGAGACTGCCTTCATCAACTCCTGCTAAGATTTCCATATCTCGCACATTCTGTGACATAAACTGTAAACTGTTTTCTTGTCTGTAACAACATCTATTGCACGTCTGTCCGTCCTGGGTGAGGGATCCCTCCTCTGTTGCTCACCCTGAGGTTTCTCTGATTTTTCCCTGTTAAAAGGGTTTTCCATGGAGTTTTTCCTCAGTCGATGTGAGGGTCTAAGGACAGAGGATGTTGTTATGATGCCATGTAAAGCCCTTTGAGACAAACTGTTTGTAAAAACTGGCTATACAAATAAAATTGCCTTGCCTTGCCTTGCCTTGCCTTGCCTTGCCTTGCCTTGCCTTGCCTTGCCTTGCCTTGCCTTGCCTTGCCTTGCCTTGCCTTGCCTAACCTACAATCTAACCTAACCCTAACCATCTAAGGCAATTCCAGCAGTACAAAGAGTTTATGGTTCAACACAACAATGACACAATATCAACACATCAGGCACAGGTATGAAACAAAAAACAGCAAGCTGAGCTTGATTTAGACATAATTTAGCAGCAGTTTTTGCCTTGTGTCCAAGACAACATGGAGCAAGTAAATACAGCACAGAAATCACAGAAATCTAGTAATAAATTAAATAAAAGCAAAGCCATGACACATGTTATACATCCCTTTAAAGCCTGAACCATGAAATAATTGTCAGAATTTTTTTTTTTTTGAAATTGGATTCTTTATTGGACCTTCTGACAAAAAATGATAAAAAAAAAAATATATGATACCAAATAGATAACTGCTGTATCTATTTTTGATACACACATTTTCAAGACGGTTTTACTATAAAATAAGTTATGAAATATTAAGTAGTTTTACATTGCATCAATGCAGTAACTATTCCTATTGAAGTTTCAGTTACAAATTTTAAGTTTTTCTTACCATAACTTTTTCAAAATTGGCAAAAAAAACTTCCATGAGAAAACACATTTGGGTCACTGACAGACAGCGGCCATATTGGATGTCCCGCTCTAGTGCATGAATTACTGCACCCTGGTGGATGTCTGATCATTTCATGTATCTAATTGTATACATTAGGTTTATTTTTATTTTTTTTGGGGGGGGGTGCATTTTAAAAACATACGGTGTCACAAATAAAAAAAAATCAAATGTGTCATTATTGAAGACAAACTGCAAATTGAATGAATGAATGGATGGATGGATGGATGGGTTTATTTAGAACATGTCTAAAATAAACAAGAACAAATAAAAAAATAAAAGTATTAGCCTATCAAATCATAGTATACACACAAGTTTGACTGGTTCTACAGGAAAGATTAAACAGATCTTAAAGCCTGTAGAAAAATGCAGAAACTTTACTTTCACTTTCAGGTTTGCGTGTGTGTGCAGACTGTATACAAAGGAGCTACAGAACAGTGTTTCTGACCCTGATCTCTGGTAAGTACCTGAACTCATTGAGTTGCTGGTTCCACTCTGCTTGTTACAGTGTTGATGTGATTATAGTGGTTGAAATGAAGCTGTGTGTCTGAGCAGTAATTTTAGTTTTAGTACCAACATGCTGGCTATGCCTGCTAATGAGAGAGGACTCAATGTGCCTTTATACTGTAGTTTTACCTTTTTGTTTCCATTTAGATAATATAAATAATATAATATAAATCCAAATTCTACGTGTAGGTAAAAAAAAAAAAAGGTCTGACTTGAATTGCGACAGACTGGGGGAGGCCAGCCAGACCCGGACCTGACCCTCACATAGCAGGAAGAATGCGTAGCAGTGCTGATGGGCACCCCCACCATCATGGTGACACGGACAAGCCTGAGCTGCATGACAGTAGTAAAGTTAAAACAGTCTGCAAAGTTCAAAGTTTGTTGTACTTTTATTAGTATCACTCCATGACATGTTACTGGGTGTCATGCAAAACAAAGTAATAAAAACCACTGCAAGCCAGGGACATAACACAAGAGGTGTTGAACAGACAGGCGGAAATATTCCAAATGTTGGTAAATATTAATAATAACCTGGTTGTATAAACAAAACACTGAAACTCATAAATGACACACTAAAAACAATAAAACCCTGAACATTCATATTCAATGTTGTGTTGTGTTTCTTTGATTAACTTCACAGATTGTTCTTTTACCTTTTTCAGAAGCGCTGAATAATGTTCTCTCTCCTCTGGATTGCTCTCAGATGGGGCTATGCCGGGCAGGGCTCTCCTGGCGTAGGCTCATCTGGCTGTGCTGGGACATGGGATGTCACAGGCACCTTTTTGGGTGTTCCTGCTGCTCCCAGACGGCCCGTTAGCCGAGGTATAATCAGTGGTGTAGTGGTCCCTGGAGAAGTGGGTATACTCTAAATTTTCACCTTTTTTTTAAGTAGTCCAGAAAAAAGCCCTGTTTTAGAAACAGTGACATGTAAGAACAGGGGCGGAGTGGCCATCGGGAGGACCGGGAGATTTCCCGGTCGGCCGGTGGCCAATAAACTCAAGTGAGCCGGCCTGCAAGCTGCCCTGCGTGGCTGTGTGGTGCTCACAAGTTAAAAGTAACAATTACTGCACCCATAATCTCCAAGAGCTACCACTACCTTTACTACGGAAGTCCAACCATTATTTGGACCCCTTCATGTCTCTCTACATTTCACTCATGGTTGCGATAATGAATCAGACTCTCATCAATCCAGCCTACTAAATGATTTTTGTTTAGCCTCCTATCTTTAACTAATTATTTTTGTTCAATGTTACAGAACTTTCATGACCACAAAATATAAAAATAACCAGCAATTTAATTTGTTTGTTTGTTCTTAAACTAATGTAGAATGGTGCAAAGCCTCATGGGAAACGGTGAATGCGTTAGCCTATCACTGTGAAAGTTATCATTAAACTGGCGGCTACGGCTAAAAACAGATCGACTCACGGAAGCTACCCAGCAAACCTTATCAGTCCTGCCCGTGTGTTACGTAATCTATAAATTATATTAATTTAACAAGACAACACAGTCCGTGCTTTACTGTGAGTGGGCCAGGGGGCGTCGGTACGCGGACCGTGCCACGTTACGAGCTGGCGGAGCCTCTCACATCACAGCAGCAGCTGCTCTGTCTTCTCCACGGGCACCGAAGCATGTTGGTGAGTAGGACAAGACCCGAAACGAAACCGTGGCGTTTGCAGCGCGCTGTCAGCAAAATCAATTTGCAGAGTAGAGTAGTTGAGAGGGGGAAATAAAGGAGTAAACATGACTGGATGTAATGTTATGGTCAGCAGTGTTAAGTAGGCTAAATCTGCTTGGGAGGCACTAATTGCAGCTCTTTCACATTCTGTATTTCTGTAGGCTAATTTCTTTCTTTATTTTTTTTTAGCTAGATAAAAGTAACAATGTGTTAAAATGCACCAGAATATGGGAAAGGGTGTAGCCTTTATAAAAAAAATTCTGGCCCCAGACCCCCAATTAAGTTGTTTCACCCACATTTTTTTTTTTTTTTGCTTCTGGCACTCATATATTTTGCCATATGGAATGACACATAGCTCTGTTTGAGCCGTGAGCGGTACAGAAATATGTAATAGTGTGTGTGTGTGTGTGTGTGTGTGTGTACATGTACATGTGCATATAAGGAGCTGTAGAACAGAGACAGAACACTTTTTCTGAGCCCACTCCGCCCCTGTGTAAGACTACTCTATTTCACGTGATTTCTACTTGCTCACTATTATAAAGTGATCATGACTTAATTAGGAGTAGTTTGTAGTTACTACTGGTCACACAAGCAGCCTGGATGAATGGATTTATCATGAGGCAAACATGGTGTTTCAGTTATTCATAGTTTATAGTTACTTAAAATCTGAAGTTGACAATGCATCCTTGTTCATATTTCATCTTAAATAAAACACACAAATCATTCTCTTTGCCAAGGGCAACATTGGTCGGGACACAAAAGTACTCTGAGGCACCGCTCCTGAAAGTTGATGTTTTTTGCATTTGCAATCATAATTTCATGTTATGTAGGGGTAACTAATGAGCAACTAATGAAAGACAAGAAGGCAACTTAGAAGAGTTCTCAGTCACTCTGAAGTGCAACTGTGCATCATCATGACTAACACATCCATCGTTATTTAACCTCACCTGTGAATTTCCAGCCTCTCCTCCATCTCCTCCTTCTCTACCTCATCCAGCTTCTCCTTCTCTACCTCTTCCTGCCTCTCCTCCTTCTGTTCTAGCCTCTCCTCCTCTACCTCCTCTGGTCTCTCCTTCTCCATCTCCTCCAGCCTCTCTACTGTCTGTCTCTGTCACCTGACAAAAATATGTTGATGCATGACATATGAACAGATACATTAGGGATACAATAGAGCTTGGTGGTAGGCCTACAGTTATTCCCTGAGGAAAAAAGGCTTTTACTTTCACACACTTATGTGTAATTTATTCCCCCAAAATGTATAAAATTAGCCTACATGAGCATCTGTAATCTGAGGTTTTTTTCTAGGCCTTTTCCTGACCAATGTTCTTTATTTTAGTTTTTTAAACAGTTACTCCCTTTCACACAAAGGATACATGGAAATAATAAGCTAGTAGTAAAAATAACTTTAAAAAAAAAAGTGTTTGCCATTAAATATTGGCTTCTATTCATTATCTGTATTGTTGAGGCTCTACAGTTAGATACCATTTAAGTAACTTACACTTTCACTTATAGAGAAGTGTTTTATGTCCATTTTCCGTTTCTTTGGCATCCTAATTAGCCTACAAGCACAGACCCACAGGCAGAGCGCACACACACGCACGCACACAGACAGACAGACAGACAGACAGACATGGCACAAACACATGTAAATGACACTACGAATGTTAAAATCCGTCTAGCTAATGTGACCCAGGCAGAACTAAAGCCGAACATGATGACAACTTACATTGGCGGTTGCAGATTCAAGCACCGTGACCTCCTGTCCCGTCCGACCAACGAGCAGGTAACTTTTACAAGCAGACGGAGTGACAGCGGGGACAGCCAATCACATGTACGTTAGCGAGAAAGGGCAGAGCCAATCGGAGATCGATATTCAGGTTAGAGGTGGGACTTCTAGCAGAGACCGGCTGTTAACCCTTTGTGCGCATCAGGGGGGATTTAGAAGTGGGTGTACGCAATGCTGACTGAAAAATAAGTAGGTATACGCCGTATACCGGCGTACCCCCTCGACTACACTACTGGGTATAATGAGCGTATACCACGGCCTGTCGTGATATATTACTTAATTAATGGATACCCTGCAGCCAATCAGAACTGAGTTTTCACCCAGACCATGGTATAAACATGATTAATGTGTATAGGTCAACAGTGGCTTCTCCACTAGCTCAGCTCGTCGTGTCTAAGTCACGTGATTCTTCAGTTATCATAGCGACCATCAGACCACTAACATCTGGTGGGTGGGGGTGGGGTATCTGTCATGTTCGTGTTCCAAGGATGAGGCCGTGTTGATAGCAAGTAACTTAGTTTAATGTCTCACGTTCTCAACAACATACATGTGGCTCCATGCAGTCTTGCTCTACCCAGTTATATGGTACGGTAAGCTGACTACTAACCAGTACTGCTGCCTAGTGGTCAAACATGTAATAACATCCAATCATAACAGTATCATCTTTGTCCTTGAAGACAACATGATGTAACTTTGTCACTGATGAAGGGTTTGGATTGAACATTCAAAATACAGAAATGATGGTGACTCATGTAGGACTGGACTGCTCCCACAGAAAAAATTAAACAGATTATTGACTTCTAGTCTGTGGAACATGCAGAAACTTTACTTTCACTTCAGGTTTGCAGAGAAATTTCGGGGAAATGGTGTGACTTCCTGTGTGTGTTTGACTTCCTGTGTGTGTGTGTGTGTGTGTGTGTGTGTGTGTGTGTGTGTGTGTGTGTGTGTGTGTGTGTGTGTGTGTGTGTCTGTGTACATGTACATGTGCATATAAGGAGCTGTAGAACACTTTTTCTGAGCCTCATCTCTGGTAAGTACCTGAACTCACTTAGCTGTTGGTTCCACTCTGCTTGTTTCAGTGTTGAATGTCAGTTAACACACTTCTCAATAGTAGTAGTCACCTGTAAAATATTGATAATAGATGTATTGATACCAATTCCATTATTGATTGTGCTTATGGCTGTGATTTCTTATCACTTCCTGTGGATTCTCTGTGTGCAGCACAGTCGGCCTCTCCAGGTTTACTTTTTAACTCTGAGTGTCTGAACACTGAACATACAGATGTTGTTGTTAGTGGCTGTAAGGACGGACTGGACTGGTGTTTCCTGCTGGTTTTAGTGTGAGATGTAGATGTTATCTCTGAAAGCAATGGCGGAGCTGGGGCGGGGGCCAGCTGTTACACTACATGTAATTGATTGTGGTGCAGCGCCACGGCAAAATAAAAGCCCCCACACCTTCAGTATGATGTTTTTTTGTAAAGATGTTAAAACAATGTAAAGCAGGGTTTCCTGTTGCAGCTCTACTCAACTTGGTTTAGGTGCTTTACAGTCACAGCTGAGTTCTTCATTGTCCCTCCTCGGGGGAGGGGGGGTGCAGAGAGATGGCGCTCTGGTGGATCTGTGGAAACACAGGGAGAGGAGAGGATGGGGGAGGAGAAGAGGGGAGGGGAGAGGAAGGGAAGGTGGGAGGAGGAGGGGAGAGGAGAGGAGAGGAAGGGAGGGGAGGGAAGAGGAGGAGAGGGGAGGGCACTATCTTCTGACTAAGGCTCTTAATCAACTCTGTACAGCAAACATCCCAGTGTTCTGTGTAGTGAATTTGAAGAAAATGTTGTAAGATTATTGTTTCACCATTTGAGTGATGCTGTTGATTCTGTTCAACATTGACTGACTGTTACACAGAACACTGAGATGTTTACTGTACAGAGTTGACCTCTAACTTCTGGCTAAGAGTTTAAATATTGTTGATCACTGTGAGAATGTGTTGCATTGTTTATTCTGCTAAGACTTCTTGTTTACAAGATAGAGTTGATTATTGATTGATTATAATCTTACAGTAATGTTGAAGTAAAAGTTCATAGGCATCTTCCTCACTAGGTGAAAGATTTAATGCTGCCAATAAAAGCAAAAAGAAGACATAGGCTACTGTAACCAGTGTGTTGTTGCCTACAATATACAGCGGTCATTGGCAGCATTTTTCTTACTTTTGGATCAAGTGATCTAATGCAGAAACTTTACTTTCAGTTTCAGTTTGCAGAGAAAGAATTCCAGGAAAGGGTGTGACTTCCAGTGACAGGATTAGCTCTACCATCCTGTGTTGATTTAGAGCAAATAGGTCAGAAGATCTATGCCTCCTCTATGACACACACTTGTTTTTATTGCATTTGAACACATCTTATGTTTTCTATGAATTTTTAATGTAGCCTATTGAGAAGGAGCGAATGCCTGTCAAATATCCAACTTAAAACTAACTTCCAGGGGCGTCACTAGGTTTTAAGGACAGGGGGGGCTTAGCCCCCAGCGAATGTAGTGCACAAGAACAAACTTTCACAAACTTAAAAAAACACATTATTTAGAATTTAGAGTAAATCTAGAGTATTGAATCATGGGATAGTAGCCCATCTAAGAATAAGTAAAGTAACATCTAATGAGTAACTGCTAAAGTAGATAATAAAAAAAAGTGAACCTGAGTAATTTTTCAGATGTTTTATTATCACGGATATGTCAAATTCCGCCTGGACATATCCGTGATAATAAAACATCTGAAAAATTACTCAGGTTCACTTTTTTTCACCAATAGCCTACGTCATAATGGTTATACACTCCATCCAAATACAGCTGTTTTTGGCTCATTCTGATGTCACCCAGACCTCTTCATATTTTCCCATTCAAATAAGACCAGACAACAGAAATGAAGTGCGACTACAACTGGAGCAGATATTTATGGTAAAAGTGTGCACACTTCACCCTAGAAACCCCTTCATCTTTATGTAAACAACCAAACAAGAAATTTCTGATTTAAAAAAAAAAAAGTTTTTAGCTGAAATACAAGGCTTAATCAGGGTGTAGACATTGGGGGGTGGTTCAAATGAGATCCCTTCCTCAGTATTTTCTAAAGCATTTCCCACAATTCTATGATATTAATATATTTAAAAATTGCTATTTTAGAACATTGAGGACTCTCTCTAGGCTATGCCTCTCTCTGCTGATCGCAGTGTGACTAGACATCATTATTGTACCAGAAGAACAATGACTGACCCTGAGAATCATTTTAATTTGAATATTCTGCTTTTATTAGTAGTTTTATTTGGACAAGTTATCATGCTGTTTTTATATATTCCTGTGTCTTATCTGATCTTCTGCATATCCAGGGCATGTCTCTGTCTGGCCTCTCCATACAGCATTTCTCTCCCTGTCTGTCTGTGCTGCTGCAGTGTCACCAGATATCATTAGTATTTTAAATTGATCCATTAAATAATCTGTTTTTACTGCTAAATGTTATTTTCTTTAACACAGCCAAGCCTATATAAAGTACCAGATGAATGTTAACACATTACACACATACAGCACACACACACACGGCACATGAGACAGACAGAGAGCGAGAGCGAGAGAGAGAGAGAGAGAGAGAGAGAGAGAGAGAGAGAGAGAGAGAGAGAGAGAGAGAGAGAGAGAGAGGAACATACACAAGGATGACAGGAGTGTTCAGGATCCCACCAGAATCTAGCCGAACTTTGGAGCATATTTAGCCCGTTTTTTTGACAAGCTATCATGCCATGGTTGGTACCAACAGAAGCCTCGTGTCTCATGGTTTCATATAATATCTGTATCTTCACTCTAGCTTTAAAGCTGACCCGTTTACAACGCGATTAATATTTTACATTAATTAAAATTGTATCGCGGTCATTTTGACAACAACACTGCTATTTAGAGATGTAGTAGCTTACTGTCTGATGCCTGCTGGTCCTGCTTTTAGCTACAGGTGGACTGACTCTCTCCCTTTGCAGTGTTGCCAACTCCTCAGTAAGCAAAGTCGCTATTGGCTGTTGTAAAAGTCGCTAAAAGTCGCTAAATGACGTCATTATCTCAGCGGGGGGGGGGGTGGGGGGGGGGGGGTCTTTATGTCTGTGGCGTGGAGCAGTGCGTCTCTGAATGCAGCGGAGGCAGCTCCGTGACACTACTGTGTGTAGGCTGAATACCTGTGAGTGCCCGCGGCAGCGCCGCTGCTCGTTGAAAACAGCTGTGATAACGTGATTTCAGGTCCAGAAACGTTTGTAATATCACGGGAAAAAGTCGCTAGATTTGTCGCTAGTCGCTTTTGACAAAAAAAGTCACCAAGAGGGGTTGGAAAGTCGCCAGATTTAGCGACAAAGTCGCCAAGTTGGCAACACTGTCCCTTTGTTGACCTCAGAGCTCCTGCAGCCCGTCACTGCAGGCTCGGAGCGGAGCTTCAAACAAGCCGCCGCTACATGGGCGCAACCAACTGACAGCTGGGAGGGGGGTGGTTACACACTCAACAAACTAATTAAATTAAACAAATCAGAAATAACAAGAGACAAATGCGGTGACAGCTGGGGTTCTTAAAGGGAGAATATATGTCACATAGCCTATAAAAAAAGTCCCATAATAAAAGAACACCAAATTATTTGGGGGGCTTTGAGAATATTTTAGGGTGGCTTCAGCCCCCCTAAAATAGGCCTAATGACGCCACTGTTGGGGATAACGATGACCTGGACAAATGAGAATATTCACAGGCCTCTTTAGGGATTAATAACTTTCTCTATCTGAAGCACTGTACGACAATTTAATTATTTACTGATGATTATAGTTTGTGTGTTTGTTTCCAGTTGAAACTCACCAACATCATGGCCTCAGCTGGTGATGAGACCATAGAGACTGCAGCCCTGGGAAGACCATTCCAGCTTGGCATGCTGTATGACTGCAGGAGGGACCTTCTTGTTCCAGGTAGGACCTGATGATGTGTTCAGAGCCTCATTTAATCTTAACATGAATAAATACACTGCTTCAAAACTATTGTGACAATTCTCAACATCGTTTCATTAATGTGTCAACAGGTGTAACTCTGTGGGATCCAGATCAACTGAAAAATAAGACAAGTGTTAAAAAACAAAATAACACTGAGTTCAGTGTCACCACATCAGATTCAATTAACCAGAAGTCAGATTCATTACAGATCTCTGGTTCTCTGAAGCTGAGCATCTTGGGAGGACTGGTGAACGTAGATGGATCAGCAAAATACTTCAAAGACACAAAGAAATCTGCCAAACAATCCCGCATGACTCTTCAGTACAAAACAACAACAAGGTTTGAATCATTAACGATGGCTCAACTGGGTCTTGGACAGGTGGCTCATCCTAATGTGTTTGAGGATGACACTGCCACTCATGTGGTCACAGCCATCTTGTACGGAGCTGGTGCTTACTTTGTGTTTGACAGAGAATCATCATCAGAGGAAGATAAGAAACAAGTGGAGGGGGAGGCTAAAGTCATGTTCAATAAACTGAAATTCCTCTCAGTAAATTGTGAAGCATCTTTCAACATGAACGAAGAAGAGAAAGCAGGTGTAGAAAAGTTTAGCTGCAGGTTTCATGGAGACTTCAAGTTATCTTCCAACCCAACGTCCTTCAGTGATGCTGTGAGAGTTTACAGAGACCTTCCTAATATGCTGGGAGAGGATGGAGAACATGCTGTTCCTCTCAGGGTGTGGCTCTACCCTCTGGTGAAGCTGGATTCAAAAGCAGCAAGACTCCTAAGAGACATCAGCAGTGCTCTCATCAGAAACTCTTCAGAAACAATAGAGAGTTTGAACCAGACAGAGATGAGATGCAGAGACCTGCTGAGAGACACAGCAGCTGCAACATTTCCTGCCATGGAAAAGAAGGTTCAGGATTTGATGCAGATGTGCAAAGATTACAAGTACGACTTCATGCAGAAGCTCGGGTCAGTGCTTCCTTCAATCCGAGGGGGAGGGAAAGAGGAAAGTGCCCTGGAGGAGATCCTCAAGGAACATGAGAAGTCACCATTTAACAGTAAAGGTAAAGGTAAAGACCTGGATCAGTGGCTGAAAACCAAGGGGAAGGAATCAGACACACTGAAGTCCTGCCTTAAGCATCTGGTGGAACAAGATGTAAAGATGGATGATGAGTCGGGTGACCTCTTCTTTGATTTTAACATCAGAAATGTTGTGTGCTTTTCATTTACCTCAGTAGAGCAGCCTGATAGCCTCCTGGTCAAACTGTCCAATCACCTGAAACCAGCAGGAATGATGGACACAGCTGGAGAATCCTCTGATCTAACCACCAGAGACTTAGACTGGCTCACCACTGATACCAGACAGACTATGAGGAGACAACTACAACTGTTTATAGAACTGAAGACGGTGAACAGCAGTGATGACACCAGATTCATATCTGCATCAAAATATGATGAACGTCATCCAGGGGCGTGTATTTTCATATATGAAGAAGGATCAGATGAACCAGTCCACTTTGTTCCTCCATCAAAACCTGCCACCCCAACAGCTGCTGCTGGTTCACATGACACAATAACAGTTAGAGCAGCACCTGAACCAGATCCTGGATCTGTAGAGTACAGAGTAGAACACAGAATCAAACAGGAAGGAAACCCTCAGTGGGCATCTGAACCACTGAAGAAGAACCAGGAGGAAGTGACTCTGTCAGGACTCAGACCAAACACTGAGTATGAGATCAGAGTCACAGCTGTGGGCAAACTCAGCTACACTGTCAGCAGCAACATCTGCACCGCTGTGACCCCCCCAGCAGCTGGTCCACCAACTCAGGTAAGAGACACCAGTTTGCTCTGACATAGAGTCTGTCCAACTGTGTAATATAAGGTACATGAGAGATGTGATCTTTGTCAACAAGGGAAATAAACCCACAACCTATAAAAACGAAAGTCTCCCAATTGGAAGACTCTTAAAGCCTACTAAAGAACTTTCAGTTTTGGTTGAGTTTGGCGGTGCCTGTGGACCAAAGCGGTAGTGTTTTGCCTGAAGGAAGACTCCATTTCCCATGAACACTAGCGTGAAGCCCTGTAAATATCCTGCATTAAAATTAACAGAAGACATCAAAACTAAGTTTCTGTTTCCAGTGGATCATTTCAAAGTGAAAACACAAACATAATCCATTGCTAAAGTGCCGTTTTGCCTGTTCCCTCCTTGTTGTGACTGGCAAAAGTGAAAGTGAAAGTAAAGTGAGAGCCGGGTTCCTACCATGCTCCTCAAAGCTGCTTAGTGCCAGAGAAAGAGATACAGACCATAATGATACAGACCCCCTCAGACCACGACAGAGGTGTCATTCAACTTGTTGTAAGTCGACGTATCATCACAAAAGTTATGAAAATATTTTATGAAGGTTGAAAAGTTCCTTAGTGTTGGTTTAAGCATACAGAGCAAACAAAGTGCCACTATTGCACAAATCATAACATAATAAAGTCATATTGCACATCAAATTAAAGGGCAGACTCTGGGCCACAACGTGTAAGAACCATTTTTACATGACCCACACACAACTCAAATAAACAACTAAATATCAAAGTCCATGAAGCACTGATGTGTGGACCCAGTCACCACATTTCTGGCTCTTATGCTTCTGTACTTTATGCAAAACATAAAAGATGCCCCATGGCCGGCTTTCGGCAACCAGAAAAACAATGTTTTACCCTACGCTTATTTGGGATGGGCGTTTAATACAAAAAATATTTTGCTACACAAAAATTGGGACTCGGCCATTATTTGAAGTTTTACGGTATGTGCGGATACGTGGTTGAATTAACCCGCTGAGGTCGGCGCACGCGTTTGTGCTACGGTCCCGATATGTTTTTGTATATATTTCGGTCATTTTACGCCATAGAGAAGCGGCTCTCCTCTTTCAAATACACCCTGTTGAACTCTTCAACCCCTTTTTTTTTTTTTTTTTACCTTTCTAACAACACAGACACAGTGACACATGTACATTATATAAATACTGTACATTTTGTGTGTTTTCTGTGTGTTTTTGAGAAAAAGAAATTTGCTTATTTCTCATTTACACACATCTACTGAAGCTTGATATGTGATGTTAAGTCATTATGCAGCTTGCTTTATCTCACATTTGAGACATTTGGTGAAAACAGAATGCCGGATGTTAAGAGACATTCTATTATTTGTGTACTCAGTGCTTGTGATACACACACATAAGACTGTGTAGTAATGTGAGTCGTACATGTAATGGCCAGAAGCTCATGTTATGTCATCACGTTCTGTTTAAGCCACGCCCAGCGTGTGTGTTGTTTTCTGTGTTCTGGGAAGCTGTGTGAGTTCCGCCATGACACAGAGATAAGTGTGTGCTAGTATAAAATAAACATGCTTGAAGAAGCTGAAGAATATCTCTGCCTCTGTCAACTACTTATTCTTATCTGAATATGAAAAAGATTTTATTCTGTGGGTAATGGGGGCGGGACTAGATCAGCTTTTGCTTCTCCCGCTTTCCCTTTCGGCCATGTGTATTGTATTATTTGAACTAAGATGAAGTGTGATGATGATTATTTAAATTGACATGCCCGAAATAAACAAATTGATTGATTGATTGATTGATTCTCCGAGTTCAACACCGGATAACATTTATGCTCAAAAAGTGATTTTAAAAAATTTCATTCTAGATTTGTTTTCTACACTTATCTATTACTTTATTCTAGGGCCGGGACTTGATTAAAAGAAATATATAATTAATTAGAGGCTTTGTAATTAATTAATCGAAATGAATCGCATTTTTCATCGCATATAAATATTTGACCTGAGAACAGTGAGAAGCAATTTTTTTCACATGGATTTTAGTATACCATTGAATAATGACAGAATACATAAGCTTGAGCAACAAAACATTGTTTATTTTTAGGTGGTATTTAACCAAGACCAACAGACTAGGGATGCAAATTATCAATTAATTCATTAATCAGCCATGCTCCACTATAGATATCAGTTGGAAGTATTTTAGAGAGCACTAATTTACAATCATGACAGAAGGCTTCCCACATATCATATCATATCATATCATATCATATCATATCATATCATATCATATCATATCATATCATATCATATGGTGGATAACTGTGGTATTTTTGTACTGTATTTTCATACCGCCAGTTTTTACGTCCCCATGCAGAACATGAATTTATTTATTTATTGAAAAACACAGTAAAAGGGCGCTTTTTAATACAAGGCAAAGAACTACCCCTTGGGCCCTATGTGTGCACGTGCATTATGTGTTTGTTTTCTAGTTGAAACTTAGCAACATCATGGCCTCACCTGGTGTTGAGACCATTAAAGGACAGAAGATGTTGTCATGATGTTGTGTAAAGCTGTTTGAGACAAACTCTATGTAAAAATGAGCTATACTAATAAACTTGTCTTACCTTTCCATACAGACTTCAGCCCTGGGAGGAGCATCCAAGCTTGTTCAAGGTAGGACCTGTTGGAAATGTTCAGAGCCTCAGTGAATCTTAACATGAATTAGAGTTCTCAACAGGCTGGTCTATCAACCCGGCTAGATGTGCTGGTTTGGGCTGAAAATAGATACAAAACTCTGGTCAGGTCTCGCCGCCTTCTTTTTTTTTTTTCAATAAAACACACTGGTTGTACTGTGTATTGCAGGGGTCATCAACTATATTTGTTGAAGGGCCAGAATCTTTCTCAACCCACACCTCGGGGGCCGGACATTCAAATAGGCCGAGACTGAAATTAAATTCACCTTTTTGCCTAATAATTTATTTCTATTTTACCTGTAAGCTCATAATTTTCATTTATACATATCTTTGGTGTTTGGTATGATATAAAATGAAAAATCTTGACAGCTGACTTTCAGATACTCCCACATGCTGGAGCTTTACACTGCTGACTTGACCTGTGATTTTCAGCCTAAATATGAAAGGAGGCTGACAATCGGTTCTGATGATACAAGTCAGTAGTCCTGAGTAGTCAGTAGTGTTTCTCTAATACACAACATCTCGGAGGCAACGTTTTTCCACACACGGGCAGAGCTCAGTGGGAGAGATGCAGGCCGAGGGGGAACCGGGACAATTGCCCCTCGGGGATAAATAACGTTTTTTGAATTGAATTGAATTGAATTGAACACGGGAGGGAGAAGCAGGTCCGTGCAGCTGTGCGCCACGGACATGCACAAATAAAAACAACCGAGTGGCATCAAACACGCGCTGCTACCGCATCGTTCGAGCGCGCATGACACTGAATGGGTTTGAGTGCGCAAAAGACGCTACATCTGAACGGCCCGTCCGTGCACACCCAGTTTAACTAAGGCAGCGGCCAAAATCACCCAGCTGGCCTCTGCAGACAGGCAGGGAAAACCCTGCAGTCCAGTCGGCTCTCTAAACTTTCATGCACGGTGCTTTGGGTACCGCGGCGTTTCCTAATCCCAGTGCAGGGACTCACAGGCACACAAACACTGAGCGCGTCTGCGTGTCTCCGTGTCCCAGCGCATTGACTGACAGGCGCACACAACGGGAGACCGAGAAATATAGGTACTTGTAAACTACTAGAACTCAGTCGCGGGCCGGATTGGAAGGTTCGGCGGGCCGGATTCGGCCCGCGGGCCGCCAGTTGATGATCACTGGTGTATTGTAAGGTGCCCAGAATCAGTGCTGTTCATTTTGTTCATGTTTTGTTGATTATCTGCTAACAGTAACATGTAGGCTACAAGTTAGTTCATTTTATGAAAAAAGGTAAAAACAAATTGCAACAGAAGCAAACTCAACTGATTCTGTATCCTCAACATGACCTGAGTGAGGGAAAAAAGCCCCAAAGAATCCCATTAGGGGAAAGTTTAGAAAAAGACCCAAATATAGCCCATTCATGCAGGCAAATTTTTTTTCTCATGAATAGGATACAATTATTAACCTTTAGATATCTCCATGAAAATTACCCTGTTGATTACTTACATTAAGACAAACAAAAAATGTATTGTAATTTTTTTTTAATTGTTTGTTAACATGAGCAAAGTAGTGCATAATCTAATTACATATGGGTAATCTGCATACATTGGGTATAGCAGGTGAAAATGTCTTGTTTAATCTCATTGACATATTATTAATATTGAAGTGAATTGAACCCATTTAGGCTACCCATGAGCATTAATACATAGAGACAGGGAGGAAGAGAGATGGGGTTTGGGGCTGGGTCCATGAGGCTGTTTCTGGGAGAAAAGTCTGAGGGAAGAACAGGAGACAAGGGTAAGGAGAATGCAAAAGACAAAAGGAAGGAAAAATAAAAAGTGGCTGGATCAAACAATCAAATTACGTACACAATGCACAACTAGAATCTCGTCTTCATCCTTGTCACAGGCCATCTGCATTGAGTTTGTACAGTTCACTCCCCTGCATGACAAATTGCAGCCACCTGGAACATTTCAAGTGGTTTCTTGTTGAGTGACCGATGGAGTCAACTCATCCCAATTTTCATGCAGGTACCAGCAACAAGTGAAGGGTCTCAGCACACCTGAAGATGCAGGTGCGTAGGAGGAGGGCATAACCCAAAGTACAGAGTTCAGAAAAAGCTCCCGCACACTGTCTCACTCTCAATTAATTTATTAAAGCAACGTTTCGGTCACAACTGTGACCTTCATCAGGCATGAAAAACATTTCAAACATGATTCATATATATACAGATATTCCCGGTGGGACTGACCAATCAGGGGACTGGGGGGCTCAACTTGTGATGAGCTTCGCCTGTTGGGGGGCGACAACATTCAATTAAATCAAAGCTCCTGAGCTTCAGCCTGAGCTTCAGCTCTGGATATCCCTCTTCTTTGTACCTCCCTCTTCTTTGTACCTCTTCTTGATATATGATGAGATATATGATGTGTCTATGTGTTAATTGAATGTTGTCGCCCCCCAACAGGTGAAGCTCATCACAAGTTGAGCCCCCCAGTCCCCTGATTGGTCAGTCCCACCGGGAATATCTGTATATATATGAATCATGTTTGAAATGTTTTTCATATGCCTGATGAAGGTCACAGTTGTGACCGAAACGTTGCTTTAATAAATTAATTGAGAGTGAGACAGTGTGCGGGAGCTTTTTCTGAATGCTGGTACCAGCACCTTTATATATACCTGTGCTGTCAAAATGGTGGACTTTATACAAATTTCAGAAACAATAAATAAATATTCACATATTTCTAGAGAGGAAGTTTAGTTTAGTTTATTCATTTAGGTATTTATTTCATTCATTTATCGAGCATAAAAACAAAAAAATAAAACTCGTAAAAAAAAAAAAATGAGAGGAGGAAGAGTTGTTGTGAGGAGTGGTGGACCAGGAGGAAGAGGACGAGGAAGACCAAAAACTATCATCACCTTGTCCTTGATCATGGGACAAAGAGTCCAACCCAGTGTGAGCAGATTCTCTGTGGCAGCAGCATCGGGACATTGAGAGCAGATAACAGGGTTCAAGAAGCACTATTGCTGACATGGTCCTTCAAAATAATGAGAGTGATTGAAGACAGCGTCTCTGTCGACTATTGACTGTGTCAGATCAGACCATTGTTTATACACATTTATTTAATTCTGTTTCACAACAGTTCAGATTAAAATTGATACAAATATTGATTCTGGTTTTTGTCCTGGTTGTAAAGCTGTAGTGCAGGCTGTCAATCTGTCTTCTTCTGTCCTTCACCAGTCTCATCAACATCAGACAGGAACATGTTGTAGTGTCTCTCTGATGTGTTGACAGCACCGAGTCCTTTCCTCACTGTCTCCAGCCTAATGACCTGTGTTGTTTCCAGGGTGGAGCTCTGACCTGAGGGTGGTGCTGGTGGGTCGGAGCGGAGTGGGGAAGAGCTCAGCAGGAAACACCATCCTGGGGAGGAAGGAGTTCAACAGTAGGCTCAGTCTTTCATCTGTGATACGGAGATGTGAGAAGAGAGAAGTTATGGTTGGTGGTCGTAGAGTCTCCGTGGTGGACACCCCCTGTCTCTTCAACTCTGAGCTGACTGACAACCAGGTGAAGGCTGAGCTGGAGGAAGCTCTGGAGCTGAGCTCTCCAGGTCCTCACGTCTTCCTCTTCACCATCCAGCCGAGAAGATTCACTGAAGAGGAGCAGGCATGTCTGGAGGCTCTGGAGAACATGCTGGGTCCTGATGTCTCTAAACACACCATGGTGCTGTTCACCTACGGAGACTGGCTGGAAGAGGACGGCATCGACGAGTTCATCAGAGGAGACGAGAGCCTGCAACAGCTTGTGATGAAGTGTAGTGGTCAGTACCAGGTGTTCAACAACATGAGGATGGAGGACAGAGATCAGGTCCAACAGCTGCTGGACAAGATAGATGTAGTCTCTGAGGGAGGACGTCGGGTTTATGAAAAGAAAAGACCTTAGTCCACAGTGGTAATGACTGGAGATGGTAGGAGGGGTAGTCAACCTTAGTGTAGTCAGTTCTCTAACTTCTTAAAGTAGGGACAAAAGAAGTGAGGCAACACTGACAGATGAACACAGAGGGAAGTATCAGATTAATCTCCTACAAATGCATTTAATCACTAATCCTACACAGCAAAAACTCAAAGTCTTTCCAAGAACATTAGTCTTATTTCTTGTCAAACTGTCTCATTTCTAGTCCAAACTAATCTCTTTCCACTTAAAATAGGACTCATCACCTAAAAATGAACTTGTTTTTAGATCATTTTCACTTGTTTCAAACACATTTTCACTTGAAATAAGTAGAAAAATCTGCCAGTGAAAGTAAGTTTTTTGTGCTTGTAATAAGAAAGAAAAACTTGCTCCACTGTCAGATTTTTTCTACTCAAGTGAAAATCTGCTTGAAAAGTGCCTAAAAACAAGCTACTTTTTATGTGATGAGTCTTATTTTACGTATAATGAGATATGCTTTGACTAGAAATGAGACAAATATTCTTGGTAAGATATTTGAGTTTTTGCAGTGTACATTAATATGCATGAGGTCATAGACCTGCACAGACATGTTGAGGGGCTCTGTCTATAACCTGAAAACCAGAAGACCTCCATCCAATCAGCATCGACCTGATGTAAAATGTGGTTGTTTAAATGTTTCAATTGTTTCAATGTCCGAAGATGAATACAAGTTTGAAAATGACTGGGCCTAAGTTCTTCTAGAGCTCAGATGATGAAGCTCCTAGTTGACCAGGGGACTGTTGTTCCAAAGTGGAATAAAGAAATCCAGGATGAGTGGAAAAGCCAGGTTTTGTCTAACCTGGCTCAGTCTCAAGTTGCTTGAACAAATATGATGATGAGCAGTGGAAGTTGATTCATTCCACCAATTTCTTATAATCTTTTATCTTAAAATTATTTGGAAGGTACCTGCTCACACATTAATTGTTATTCTTATTTTCTTACCACAACCGATATCTAGGCCAATATATTTTGTGACATATTTTATAAAAATTAATCTATCAGCCTTTTTGCTTCATTGCTTTTTTATGAGAAGCCAGTGATTTATAGTACTAGTGGTCATAGAAAATATCATGTAACCGAAATCAAGAAAGAAACACATGAATAGGCCTCATTATGAAAAAAAAGTATAAATGTTTAGTGTTTTTAGTTTAGAAATCAGGCCAATACATAAGAACATGGAATAACTGTATGAAATCTGTATGAATCTCTCTCTCTCTCTCTCTCTCTCTCTCTCTCTCTCTCCTTCTTCAGTCTGTTTTATCATGTTTGTTGTTGTTGACATGGACCGCTTGTTGTGTCTGCAATAAAGATTGATCAGAAATCAATATGTTTTTATTATTAGAGTGGCTGCTGACTTCACAGATAAAGACAACAGAATCAACAAGCCTGGCTGAAGTTACACACACACACACACACACACACACACAGTTTCCTGTAGTATCTTTTTATTATTCAAATGTTAAGTTTGGATTTACAGGCACATGGGGACTCAGGGTCGTCCAGGTCGTCACAGGGCGGGAAAGTATGATGTCATAAGAAGGGGGGAGTGTCTGAGAATCTGGACAATAAAGAGTGAGGTCATCAGGGGTCAGTGACATCATCACATGTAACCATGGTTTCAGTTCAGTACAGTTGAGATACCTTATGACACCTGATGACCTCACTCTGTGATGGGCCTCCTGTATAAACACTGTCATTGTTCAGTTGTGTTCATTACAACAACTGGGGAAAAAATAATTTCTAGCAAAGATTTGTAGCACTTTGGTGGATCTGTTCATCTTTATCTTTCATTTTTCATTTTCTATTTCATTTAGGATGTAATGAATTTCTGTATTCACCTTTTTCTGACTCTGAAAACGACCCTTGTTGTTTTTAGATAGGGGAGGTATTTTCATGAGCCTTTTTTGGCTTCCACCTCTCCTGCATAATGTTTAACTTTACTATTTTCATTGTCTTTATGTTGGCTATATAATGTGTAAATAAACTAAATGAAACAATGCATCAGTCAGTGAAACATATTCAGGACATGGGACAGGACCAGGTTACAGAACTACATAACACCTAATGAGGAGAAAAGCTGTGGTGCAGCAGAGGGTTTCCTGCTCTGATCTGCCCCCTGGTGGTCAAACTGGTGTAGTGGTCCCTACAGAGCTGGAGGCTGCAGCTTCAGGACCCTGGTCCTTCAGGACGACGTCTCCGTAGAAGAAGATGGACAGAGTGTGAGGAGCAGCACAGCTCTGACACTACGAGGAGTCAAGCTATTAGTCTGTGATTGTTCACCATGAACCAGATTTACAATAACACACTGATGCATCATTAGGAATAAACCTGTGGATTCTCATTCATCCAGGTCATCGTTCTCTCTGGGCAAATTGAATCGTAGACAACTGGGCTTGTATTTGTCTAGGAAGACGATTCAGTTTGCCCAGAGAGAACATAAGGAATAAATAACAAAAACATCTGGACCTGCAGCTGCTACAAGAACCTGACATCTTATATCAGCAATGATCAACTCTAATATTGATTACTGATAGGTCACAGTGTAAGAGCTGGTATTGGTATTTATTGTCAGTGAGGTCATGAGTTGTTGAGTCTCTTTATTCTTTTTTTCTTTCTTACACATTTTTAAATTCAAAGGTTTGAGGAGATATTTTATAAAGTTCACTTGACAGTTTAGAGGGCGTTTCCCCAAATTACATCCAGAAAACTGAAGGCACAGACAACATTTCATATTTTTCTTCAATTTGTAAGCTCATAATTGTAGTAAACTAGTTTGTATTGTATTGATGTTATGTACCTGTGTGTGTCAATGATCATCTTCATGTTTAGTAGTAACCTCTAAATATACCAGCTCTCAGTCTCTTTATTCTGATGAGGAACGAGTGAGAAGATAAAAGTTTAAAAAATGCAAATGTTTAACTCAGATCAATAATAATAATGGAAATATTGATCATTCAATAGTGACTCAAGTGTTTCCAGTGATCTGATTGGTCGGTTGTTCAGATCTGAAGTTAAGCATCTGTTGCCATGATGATTTACCACGGTAACAAGTGAACCACTGTCGCAACCTGAAGTTACACACACACACACACACACACACACACAGTTTCCTGTAGTATCTTTTTATTATTCAAATGTTAAGTTTGGATTTACAGGCACATGGGGACTCAGGGTCGTCCAGGTCGTCACAGGGCGGGAAAGTATGATGTCATAAGAAGGGGGGTTGGAGGGGGGGGCTGCAGGCTGTGCAGCACACACACACATACACGTCGTCGTCATGACAACAGGGTTACAACACAAATAACTGGTACATTATAACTTAAAATACTGTTTATACATCAATGTGCTGCACGTCCTGCAGAGGGAGGGAGGGAGGGGCATGAGCCAATCAGGAGCGAGAGTGGAGTGTTTGGCTCCTCCTACTTCCTGGGTGCGTTCAGGACCCGGTGTGTGTGTGTGTGTGTGTGAAGGGCCCTGCTTCGGTACCGACACGAGGACACGGCGTGAGCGAGCGAGTGAGGATGACGAGGACATTTCTGTGATTACAACCAAACTTTATATTAAGGCACAAAACACTAATTAAAAACACTTAACTACCATAGCAACGTGAGCGGGCTCGTCGCCTCGTTACAGCCGAGCCGAGCCAATAATAAATTCAGTAAGAGCGCCGCAGGCCACGCCCACCGCTTTGAAACGTGTCCTGATTGGAGAAAAAAAGGATCAAAGCTCAAAAACACAAAAACTATAAACAAAAAAAAATTCAGTTACGTCGAGTTAACGAGTGAAAACCCAGAGAATCAATAAAACACAAATGAAATATTGGCATCGCTATGAGGCAGCAACACTGAGCCTTGTATACAAGCAAGCATATTATAATAATATTATTAATAATAATATAATAATAATAATAATAACATACCACAGACGTTATCATAGAGATCTATATATATATTGAACCTGGAGGTTTCTGTTGATTGATTGTGACAGAAGCTGCTGTGGCTGTTTTACGTGTTGGAGTTTGATTTGTCCTGAATCATTGAAGCATATTTACACAAATAACAAATTCCTCACTCTACGTCATAATAAAAAACATTCACACAAAAATATAACATTTGAAATAATTATTAGCACCAGTGTATCAGATAAAAATTCTCGCTACGCAAAATGTACAAAGTTGCATAGTGTTGGATTTTAGCCTGGAACAAAATGTTAATGTGTGATTGGCCAAAAAACAAAAACAAAACAAAAAAAAACACCAGTGATGAGCAGCAACTTGTGGGAGAGGGACAGACTATCAAAATAAGAAGCTGTGTGGTGGAACGTCAGCACAGGAAATGGTGTTTGACCACAGCAGGAGTGTCACAGCTGAGGACTACGGCGGCTGACGAGGGTCAAACATGTCCAGAAACGAGGAGCTAACTGAACACACAAACAACGGAAAATACAAAAACGGTGAACGAGGCGCCGCTGGAGGACGAAACAAACACACCTCCGCAACACGAACCACTAGAGCCGTATCCCTCCTCCACTGGAACTAGAGCACTGGAATAAGAGAGGAACGACAGCGCCTCCTGGTGGAGGAATACGGGTTTTGCAAAAGCGCCCAAGAACTGACATCTCTGCATTGTTGGTGAATGAGCAAGTGTGGTGTTTTCAATAATTTAAGAACATTTATAGATCACCCACGTTAATAGCATCATTGAGGATCCTTAACAGATAAACATTAACACATAGGCCAGTAAAAAACTAAAAAAAAAAGTTGTCTACATGAATGTTTCAATCTACATTTTGTAATAAACTAATTATAAGTATAATCTGATATGACCAAGACACCTAAAAACAAAAACACGGCCGTTTTCACCAATTTAGCAGCAAGTGGGCAACACACATACATTGGAGTGAATGGGTTTTCTGGGCGCTTTTGCAATACCCATATCCTGCCACTAGGGGGCAAAACCCTTAAACCCTTAAACCCTTAAACCCTTAAACCCTTAAACCCTTAAACCCTTACCACGGGAGTCAATGGTGGTGTCCTTACTCTCTTTTCCAGCGCTCTAACTGGAACTAGATCCAGTCACTTCCTGTTTATCCTGATTTGTAGGAAATGAGTCGTGGTGTGTTTGTTTCGTCTTCCTGCAGCTCCTCGTTCGTGTTCTCCTGAATTTTCCTCGGTGTCGTCCGAATCAGGATCGTTTGTGTATTTGCAGCTCGAGTTCTGGGCCTGTCACAGTATTGTTTTGACCCTCGTCAGCCTCCGTAGATCACAGACAGACGGACAGACAGAAGAGCACCTGAGGTCCTGAGAGATGTTTTTGTGTGTGTGCAGGATCATGTAGGAACAGAACTCTACTCTACTCCTTCAACACATTGCTCGTGATTTTCCTGTCAGGACTTCAGGTGCGTCCGGTTGGTTGAGGTCGACCAGCAGAGGGCGCTGGACTTCACTCAGGGACACGACTCACAGGAAGTGAAAATACTGCTGAGGAGAGTCTCCACCTCTGAGCAGGGCCGTTGTATAGGGGAGAAAGGTGATGATAACTCTAGGGGCCCAGCGCCCAGTGGGGCCCATAAAAAACCCCAGTAGTCTAATCTTTGTATGACTGATTTATTCTGCGTAAGACCCTGACTAATACTCATAGTACACTGTAAAAACTCAACATCTTTCCAAGAATATTTGTCTTATTTCTTGTCCAAATGTCTCATTTCTAGTCAAAACTAATCTCTTTCCACTTAAAATAAGACTCATCACCTAAAAATTTCCATTTTCACTTAAATTCACAATAAATAGAAAAATCTGCCAGTGAAAGTAAGTTTTTTGTGCTTGTAATAAAGAAGAAAAACTTGCTCCACTATCAGATTTTTTCTACTTATTCCAAGTGAAAATCTGCTTGAAAGAAGTAAAAAAGTGTCTAAAAACAAGCTGCTTTTAATATGATGTGTCTTATTTTAAGTAGAATGAGATTTGTTTTGACTAGAAATGACATTTTGACTAGAAATAAGACAAATATTCTTGCTAAGATACTTGAGTTTTTGCAGTGTAATGCTGCATTAGCATCAAAACAAAGAAGGCTAAATAAAAAACCATAATACATACGTAGTCTAAGGAAAAAAAAGGAAAAGTTAGGGGGAGGGGCCCACTTTAGTATTCTTTAAGGGGGCCCAGAATTCCTAGCAACGGCCCTGCCTCTGAGACTTTGGGAGAAAAGAAAGAGGAGAGCAGATCAGAGACGAGAGGATCCTTCACTGTGTGGTTCTGAAAACATGGTTGGATTCAAAGAAGATGAAGAGGAAGAAGAAGAGGAAGAAGAAGGCTCTGACGGCGTGACCGGGTGGAAACACGGAGCGGACGTTCCTCGAGGCGCGAGGAGGAGAAACTTCTTAACTTCTGTGGTTTCTGTGTTGGCGAAACTTCAGACGGGTGCAGTCACGTCGGGATTGTGGTTCTGGTTTTTCTCCTCCTCCATCCACCTACCTCTCTACACGGCTTCTCTACGCCGCTTAGTTCATTCTGCCGTAACCACGACAACTACTGCGTCTTTAAAAAAAAACAACAAAAAAAACAAAACAACAAACAGCTGCTTCTCTTTTTTTTTGTTAATGGGATAGTTCAACATTTTGGCAAATTGGCCCATCACCATAACCCCTATAGTCATAGCAGTAGGTTTGTTACCTTTAATTGTCGGTGCAAGCTGTTTTTAGAACGGCGGAGCAGAGCCGTGAGCTGCTCAGAGCTACGCTACGGAGGCTCATTATGGGATTTCTTGGTTTCCCTCATCAAACTCATCAAATACACAATCCAACAACTCCACAACGCTCTGGTGGACAAGTTGTGAGCTGCACATTCACCACGCTATGAGATAATAACACAACGTTACCACACAGAGTTGTTTTAGAGGTAAATTCATGCAAAACCGCAGTTCAGGGACAGTTTTTCATCAAGCAGACTCTGTATTTACCCTGTATTTACCTCGAAAACGGCTCCGTTTCATAACGTTCCATCATTATCTCATATGGTGAATGTTTATATCGTGTGGTGAATGTGCAGCTCACAACTTGTCCACGAGAGCGTTGTGGAGTTGTTGGATTGTGTATTTGATGAGTTTGATGAGGGAAACCAAGAAATTCCTTTAGCCTCCATATCGTAGCTTTGAGCAGCTCACGGCTCTGCTCCGCCGTTCTAAAAACAGCTTGCACCGACAAGTAAAGGTAACAAACCTACTGCTATGATTATAGCGATTATGGCAATGGGCCAATTTGCCAAAATGTTGAACTATCCATTTAAAAACCGTGAAATGTGGCTTGAAAATCAAAGACAAGAATCTGAAAATAAAATGTTTAAAAAAAACTGTTTTGGTAAAAAGTCGGCATGTTCGCCGGAGTGTTAGCTGTGGGGGTGGGGGGGTAGAGAGGGGGGGCGGGGGCGGGGTTAAGGCCGCTCCAGAGACGGCGTGTTGAAGCAGCCGTCGGGTAACGTGTTCTTGATGTCGTTGAGGTTGTTGATGTCGGCGCGGATCTCGCGGATCTGCCGGTCGTAGTCGTTGATCATGTCCTCCTGGGCCTTCGCCACGTCGTTCAGGTCCTTCAACTTATTCTCCAGGTTGCTCTCGTCCATCTTGCCCTTGGCCCGCTTCAGCGACTCGTCGATCTGGTTCAGTTTGCTCAGGTCCACCTTGTCGATGTTTCCTGCAGAGGAGACAAAGGTAGGGAAGACTTTTTTTAATCTTTTAAGCTCGGCATAAAGACAGAGAATGAGGGGAAACAGCTTGGTTAGCTTATATTAGCATAGAGAGCAAGGAGAAACAGCTTGGTTAGCTTAGCATAGAGAGCAAGGAGAAACAGCTTGGTTAGCTTATATTAGCATAGAGAGCAAGGAGAAACAGCTTGGTTAGCTTAGCATAGACAGCAAGGAGAAACAGCTTGGTTAACTTATATTAGCATAGAGAGCAAGGAGAAACAGCTTGGTTAGCTTAGCATAGACAGCATGGGGAAACAGCTTGGTTAGCTTAGCATAGACAGCGAGGGGAAACAGCTTGGTTAGCTTAGCATAGACAGCGAGGAGAAACATCTTGGTTAGCTTAGCATAGAGAGCAAGGAGAAACAGCTTGGTTAGCTTAGCATAGAGAGCAAGGGGAAACAGCTTGGTTAGCTTAACGTAGACAGCGAGGGGAAACAGCTTGGTTAGCTTAGCATAGAGAGCAAGGAGAAACAGCTTGGTTAGCTTAGCATAGACAGCAAGGAGAAACAGCTTGGTTAGCTTAGCATAGAGAGCAAGGGGAAACGGCTTAAGGGGGGTACACACGGGAGCGTACCTACAGGACTCTCTTTTTGAAAAAGGGTTATATGTTCCCCGTTTTTCCCCAAAAAGGGTCCTATGTTCCCTGTTTTTCCCAAAAAGGGTCCTATGTTCCCCGCTGTTGCTGGTCTTTGGACTCTCTCTCTCTATCTGGCCTGTCTAGCCTCTACCTGGTCTTTTTACTAAACTTAACCAACTCTTTTCTTCATTGCCTAAACCCAACCAATGGGACAAATACACTTTTCACTCAAAGTCACAACTCAACTTCTCACTCAAAAATAGGCAAAAATCTGAAAAGTCACAACTCCACTTCCAGGTATTTATGGGACCAAAAATTGCATGTTCCCAGGGTCCTTTTGGGAAAAAGCGGGGAACATAGGACCCAGGGAAACATAGGGATGATCCCGTATACACTACTGGATAATCGGGACCCGATGTCCCCCATTACGTTAAAAGCCGGCAAAGGCCCAATTATCTGATGTTTGCAAATGACATTGTGTCTGATTTTCCTGTGGTGTGGGGTGTGTTCAGAGTGATTTTGTCCGGTCCGATCAGGCGTCGGAAGGAGAGATCGTAAATACTGAACATGTTTAACGCATACAGCCCACATTCCTGCCGTCTTTTTCCATAGTCGTTTTGTTATTTTGTGTGTTTTTTTCAGACAGTAATAGGCCGAAAATAACCACAATTGCATCTTCCAGTTCGTCCGCCATGTTTGTTTACACTGAAGTCATGTTTGACCACGCGAGATGTGGAATATTGAGCATGAAGAACCTGAAACTCTGCTTAAGAGATCAGCAGAGAGAGATCTTGTGCAATCTGTCTTTTGTTATCATCAAGTGTGTGGTCTCCTAATCTGAGAAGGTTTGAAGCATCCTGTAGTGCAGGGCTATTCAATTACAAATTCAGTGGGGCCGGATTTTAAAACCGAGACCTTAAGCTGGGCCGGACATTTTCAGCGGTCAATAAGGAGGAGGTTATTACAAATGAGGGGCATTTTTAAAACCAAGCATTAGCTACTAAACAACTTACTAAACAAAAGAGAATAAGTCAATAAAAGTAGTAGTGATAGTAGTAGTAGTAAAGATGTAGTTGTTAATGCTTTGAGTTGGAGGTTTTTTTAGGAACTAAAAGTTTCCTGGGGCCTACTGTCCCCTGAGTTTCCACTGAGGTTTACAGCAGGGGGTTATGTAGGCTAAATCACTAAATGTAGCCTATAGTCTTAAAATTAGGCCTAAAAATGAACATAGATTTCTTCTCTAACATATTTTGATTGGTGAAAAACAAGGAGCAAAAAGCCGTTTTGGGGAAAATTACTACCTGCTGTAGTGTGTACCCCCCATAAATGATCATAGCATAAGGACTAGAAACAAAGGGATGTCTTGGCGAGTCTCTTACCAAGCCGATCCAGCAGTTCGGTGATGGTGCTCAGGACCCCCTTCACGGTGCTCTTGGCTTTGCGGGCGTTGTCCTCGGCCTCCTTGGCATTGCTGGACGCCTGTGGGACAGCGAACAGTGTCAGCTGATTCGTTAACCTCATGAAAAAACTCACAGCAGCTTCTGGACCGGCTCGTACCATTCCCGCCATCATCATGTCCTGGTCGGCCTCGGCCTTCTTCTTGGCCAGCTCCTGCTCGGCGGCGCTCAGCTGGTCCATCATGTCGTTGACCTCGTTGTCCAGCTGGTTGGTGTCCTGCAGGGCCTTCTCCGCGTCCTCCTTGGTCTTGGCCGAGCCCTGAACACACGGGTTGGGATCAGTGCAGGGAATGAAAGTAGGAACCTAAACTACTAGGGGTGTGCATTGGCACTGCCCTCACGATTCGATTCGATTACGATTCGGCAGGTAACGATTCGATTCGATTCGATTCGACGATGCATTGCAATGCATCAAAATTCTACTGCACACAACACGGCAAATTTTTCATCAGTCATGAGATATTGAACAACAGATTTTATCGGCTGCTATGTATTATCACTCTCCTGTATCTTTGACATAAATGTCATAAAATAAAATAAAATTGAATGGTACAGGGTATTGGATATGGCATTTTCAAACCTGAAAAAGAAAACATAAATCACTTCTAGGGCTGCCCCCAAAAATTAAACGACCAAAATTTCATTGGTCGATTGGTCGCAGGAAAAAACTCACCCTCCTCTACTGTGTTTATTGGTGATAAACGGGCATACTACTGCCTGTAGTAACGGTAAAACCCGACCGGCTTGTTGAATCTCGGACCCAACACGGCCGGACTCATGAGCGTTAATTAATTAATTCTCAAGCCGAGCGGCAACACTGTTACTGCTGGTGCTGCCCTGTAGCTACAGGCTGCGCATGCCGTTGCTCCGGAAATGCCCCCGGAGGTAATTGAAACTTCACTTTATTTGAGGCCAGAACATAAACAGTGAAACAATCGATTATGACACGTTGCCACATCGATGCTGAATCGTGCATGTCCCGCATTGCAATGCATCGCCGAATCGATTATTGTTGACACCCCTATAGGACGAATCTCCTTGTTGTTTACAACTACTTCCGGGTAGAAAACCAGCATGAGAACAATAGTGACGGACGAGAGTTTCTCTATATATATCTCTAATTTTTCATGTCACTATATCACCGTTTAGACTAGTCTGATGTTTGTAAATTCTATAAAACCAATGATTGGACAAACATGACTATTTACGTGTGCACATTTTTGTAATTAGTCATGGTTAGAACATAGGCACGCTCCCATCATAGATTAGCCGGGCTAACGGTTAGCTACCTGTTTAACTTTAATAACTCAGTGACTCAATAAACGCTCCATGAACAAATATTTTCTCCAGCGGATATCTGAGTTCCAACATGACTGAGCTAACTGGAGTAGTTTCATGTCGTGTCCCACAACGGGAGGGTTTTAACAGCTGACGTCCTGCTGTTAGCTTAGCTGCTGCTGTTAGCTTAGCTACCGTTAGCTTAGCTACCGTTAGCTGTCCCTGTCAGCTGAGCCACTGATGCTTTCTAGACACTGTGATTCCCCCAAACTGAATAAATACAACACATAGCAACACAAAACACACACAGAAATAGTAATGTTTCTTCAGTCATTTCAGATTTGTCTAAACGGTGATAGGGCCTGAAAAATATGATATATAGCTAAACTCTCGTTCGTTACTATTGATCTCATTCAAATTACAGCTGGTTTTCTACCCGGAAGTAGAATGTAAACAACAAGGAGATTCGGTCTATAAACTACATTTTCCATGAAACCTGGAGAGAGAGAGAGAGCGCGGCTCCATTGCTGCTGGTTTTTACCTTCTGCACGTTGCTGGCGATCCTCTCCGCCTCCTCCGCCTTGTTCTTGGCCTCGCGGGCGTCTGCGGCAGCGTTGCCGAGCGCCGCCTCCGCCTGCCTGGTCTTCTCGTTGGCGGCTATGATGGTCGCGTTGATGGCGGGGATCCTCTTCATGGCCTCCTCGGCGGCGGTCTTGTTGTCGTTGACCCTCTTGTCGAAGTCTAAAAGAGAGAGGGACGAAGTGTTTGTTGATCAAATCTGGTGAGAAAACAAATCTTTATCATAGAGAGCCTAAGCGGAAGCAGGAAGTAACGTCGCCATGGGACCTCAACTCGGAAAAACTCTCCATGCAAGTGAACGGGAGTCCAAATTCTATTCCGTGATCCGATTGAATTGTGGCATGAGAAAAAAATATGACCTCTACCTGTTTAAAACATCACTGTTCATCCGGAAAAATAAGCAGTTTATCGTAAAACGGCAACGGAAGAATGTATTTAATGTGAAGTCGCTCTACGGACTACAGATCTGGGGCCGTATTCACAAAGAATCTTAAGGTGAAAAGTAGCTCCTAAGGGCCGAATTTAGGAGCAACTCCTAAAAAAGGTGGGCGTGTCAGTCTTAAATTTAGGACTCCTAGTTTTTTAAAATAAGAGTAATTCACAAAGTATTTTAGGCCTAAAAGTAGCTCCTAAGTCTGGGAGAGCTTAAAAGTCCTCGTGAGGACTCCTAACTCAGTAAGACCTATTCACAAAGAATCGCAAATGGCTGCAGCCAGGCAAATGTATGGAGGACTGCGAATTGCTGCAGAGGGGGAAGCTGGAGCACCTGCCCCTTTGCCCATTGATGCCCAAAGTGCCTTTTTGTCTGTGTTTTTTTTTTTTTTACAGCAACAATATCTACAACATTTTCGCTATAAAACGGGAGTAGTGACGGTGACGGACTGTCTAATATCGGCGTCACAACGGTCGGACCGAGGTGACTGTGACCGCTGCGATGCAGTCGTGCTGATGTGAGCCAAAAATATTTTTTAAAAGTTGGTGGGTACGCTAGACGGGCGTCGGCACTCAACAACCAATCACCGTGTTGAGTGCCTCGAATTCGTGCACGAGAATTGACGTAATCCATAGCAACGGGGCGTCACCAGGGCGTCACCAGGGGCGTCACTCTTAGTTTGCTCTTAGTGATTTATCCTTAGTAAGAGTAGGTCTCAGCGGCTTTGTGAATAGCTTTTAAGAAAAAACTCCTACGTAAAAACTTTTAGCGCGAGTTAGGAGCACTCCTAGCGGTAAGATAAAAGGCTTTGTGAATACGGCCCCTGGTGTCCCACAAAAAATACGTCACCAACTGAGACGAGAAAGGGCAACATTTGGCATTTGGTGTGTGACGTCACCTGCGAGACCTGTAGTCTTTCTGGTTACAGATTCTTCCAATTTTTATTCTATACTATTCATTTTTTTCTCATGGCGCAATTCAATCGGATCACGAAATAAAACTTTGGCTCCCGTTCACTTGTATGGAGACTTTTTCCGAGTTGAGGTCCCATGGCGACCGTTAGCCTACTTCCTGCTTCCGCTTAGGCTCTCTATGTCAAATCAATGGACGCAGTCGCCAGGCGGACAGTCGGGTACCTCGCAGGTCGGTCAGGATGCTCTCGGCCTCTCTGAACGTCGACTGACCCTTCTTCGCCGCCTCCTCAGCCAGAGCCTTGGCAGCGTCGGCGCGAGCCAACAGCTGATCGGCGGTCTGTCACACAGGAACAGGAAGCAAGCAGACGTCAGCATCATCAAAAAGCTAATGTAGCTTAGCTTAGCATTGAGACAGCAGCTAACAAAGCTTAGAGACAGTCTTTGTTGAGTTTAGTTTATTTAGATCCCCATTAGCTTTAGCCACGCAGCAGCAGCAGCTCTTCTTCCTGGGGTCTTTTCATCGTAATAAATGACAAATACAAACCATTAACACACAACACATTAATACATTAAAACTAAAATACATACAGAAAACACATACTCAATACAAACACATACAAAACAAAACATCCAAGACAAACACTTAACATATGTTACCCGCTCCTACATTGAATCACTACACAACAAGGATACCAGGACCCAATTTACAGATATAGGCTACTAATGGTCAAAATTGCGATCAAAATAATAATCTCTTAGTTTCATTTTAAAACTAACCATGTTTCTTTGTTGTATAACATAATTGGGAAGGGCATTCCACTCCTTCATAGCTCTATATAATACTGTACCTTGAGAGAGTGCCCTGGGTAAAATAAAATAACCTCCAGCAGCAGCATGTCCAGTTGAATAATTATGTATGTTTGAACTAAAAGATAATTTTCTATACAAAATGTATGGCATTTTAGTTATTATATTTCTAAGAAAAACCATCAACAAATATGACAGTCTGTGCTTGACATCCAGCCAACCAAGACTGGCATCATGCATTTGACAAATATTCGACCTTATTCCACACATAAGTGCAACACGTGCTGCTTTATTTTGTATAAGTTGCAGTTTTCTGATGTTGGCTAGTGAGGGATTGGACCAAACAACTAGTACAATAATCCATATGCGACAAAACCAGTGCTTGAATGACTTGTTTAGTCATTTGTGTTGTTAGATATTTAGAGCAAAAAGTCTTCTCCTGAACGTACCTGTTGCTCACTCTTGCCTTTCTCCAGCAGTTTGCGGACTTCCTGCTCCTTGGGCCTCAGGTCGTCTCTGAGGTCGTTGTACTCCTTCTCCGTCTTGTCGATCAGCTTGTCCAGGTCCGACGCCTCCTTCTTGATCTTCGTGGCTTCGTCCTGAAAACAGAAACGGGTCAGAAACTCCAGGCTGGGAAAGACCAGGCACGGAAAAAACAAACACCTCAGTGCAGTGGCGGCTGGGGCTAAAATAAATTGGGGGGGGGGGGGGCGTCAGATAAATAAGATAAATAAAGAGCATTGCTAACTTCACATCCTGAGTTTGGCATGACACAGACGGGAGAAGCGTCGTGTGACTCCGTCCACGGCCACTTGCCTGCTGCAGGATTTTTAAGTCCGGCTGCTCCGGTCCAAGCTCCTTTATCCTTTTTTTTTTTTTTCCTCCAGCAAACGCCTCGTTAAAGGATTATTTCAGGCACGTCTCCGCTGACAGGGGAGTGACTTTGATTGACAGGTCAGGTATCATGAATCAATCCGATTGGATGAAAAAATGACCCAAACGCGCTGATTGGCCACGGGCGCAGAGAGCTGCGCCCGGAGGAGAATCTTGAAGTGACCAATTAGAGACCAGCATGAAGTCACATGGAAGCCAAAAGTTTAAAGCAGAAGTCAGCGATCCGGTCGTTTTGGCTAATGCTGCGTTCCAGGCAGGCTTTTGAAACCGTAAATTACAGCTTCAAGTCACGACTTACGACTTTGTAGCGTTCCAGGCAACCCACTCGTGTTTCTCCGACCTGTTTTACCGGTGAAAGTCACTATAACGGCCACTCGTAACTTCTGACCCGTGAACTCGTACCAGATCGAACTGGTACGACTTCACAGGTCGGAAAAACACGAGTTACGGGTTGCCTTGAACGCACCAGTCCTCGTCCCTACGTCACCACATTCACGGCGTCCCTTGGCTGCACACACAGCCCTGCATGCCGTTCTCTCTCCTCATTGGATAAAACTTGTAGGATACGATAAATGTTTTCTCCTGGGCTCAGAGCAGAGCAGAGTGACTGACAGACCCGTGTTTCGGTCCAAACACTCTATGTAAGTGATTGCTGTCGGAAGATATAACTATTTAAGACTTATATTAACACAAATATATCACTTACTTCTGCTTTAAGAGGCCACATACACACTCATTTGGCCGGCGCCCCTCGCTATTGAAATGTATGAAACAACCCAGAATAAACCCAATATGGAATGGAAAGGCTTACAAATTTCAAAGTAAAACCCACTGTATGAGTGAACACTGAACAGATATGGTAATTACTTTTTATTATGTTATATATGTTTACTGTGTCTACACTTTTTTCCTGAAAGTTTGATGCCCTAGCGCCCCCTATTGACCGGCCGCCACTGCCTCAGTGTCTGTCTCGTGCTGGCTCACCTCCAGAGCTTTGGTGTCGAACGGCGGGAGGCTGGTCAGGTTGGCGAAGATCTTCAGAGCTTTGTTCCCGGCGTCTTCGGCCTCGGCCTGGACCTTGTTGGCCTGTTTCTCCAGGTTCTTGGCCAGTTCCTTGGCCTCGTTGTACCTGAGCGGGACAGAGGGGAGGAGTCACAAAGCAGCAGCGTCTCATCCAGTCGTTCTTCTGACTGAGTTCTGGTTGTTTGAGGAAATTTGTCGGGATTCAAGACTCAAAAACACCAGATAAACATAAAAAACAACAATACAGTTTGTGTATCTTTGTCTGACAGAACCACGTCCTCTCACGGAGGCTTTAAAGGGATAGTTCAACATTTTGGCAAATTGGCCCATTGCCATAATCCCTATAGTCACAGCAGTAGGTTCGTTACCTTTAATTGTCGGTGTAAGCTGTTTTTTAGAACGGCGGAGCAGAGCTGTGAGCTGCTCAGAGCTACGCTACGGAGGCTCATTATGGGATTTCTTGGTTTCCCTCATCAAACTCATCAAATACACAACCCAACAACTCCACAACGCTCTGGTGGACAAGTTGTGAGCTGCACATTCACCACGCTATGAGATAATAACACAACGTTACCACACAGAGTTGTTTTAAAGGGAAATTCATGCAAAACCGCTGATGCATGTTGCCTTCAGGGACAGTTTTTCATCATCAGTCTCTGTATTTACCTCTAAAACAACTCTGTGTGGTAACGTTGTGTTATTATCTCATAGCGTGGTGAATGTGCAGGTCACAACTTGTCCACCAGAGCGTTGTGGAGTTGTTGGATTGTGTATTTGATGAGTTTGATGAGGGAAATCAAGAAATCCCATGAGCCTCCGTAGTATAGCTCTGAGCAGCTCACGGCTCTGCTCCGCTGTTCTAAAAATATCTTGCACCGACAATTAAAGGTAACGAACCTACTGCTATGACTATAGGGATTATGGCAATGGGCCAATTTGCCAAAATGTTGAACTATCCCTTTAAACATCAAGCTGTGTGAGGGGGCGGAGCCTGGACGTACTTCCTGTTGAGCTCATCGATCTCCTGGCTCGTCTTGCCCTCTCCGTCCAGAGTCTTCATCAGCAGGTTGTACGCTTTGGTCGACGTGTCGTTGGCGTCTTTGGCGATCTTCTCGATCTGATCGGCGTCCATCTTGTGCCTGTGCAAGATAAACGGTGGTGGTGTGTTAGAGGCCTGATCATGTGACTGACAGCCTGTATATACTGTATATTACTTCTCTCAATATGGAAAACATTACAGTTTAAAACACCTTTATATCAATACAATCAGTTAAAACACAATCATGATTCATACACATACGCCACCAGACAGGCAACACAACGCTTCCTAAACCAAACACCAACTTTCTGAAGCACACAATAGAATACAGATCAATGAAAGCATGGAACTGCTCCTTTACCACGGCCAATAACTAAACTCACACACAAACTAACATTCAAAAAGCAAATAAAAAAATATCTTGGAATTTCATATCTGTAAAACAACATACGCACTAGGGTTGCAAAGGGGCGGAAAAATTCCATTAGATTTCCAGAAACTTTCCATGGGAAGTTAAGCTGGTAAATATTCCAAATTGGAAACTTTCCATGGAAATTATGGGAATTTATAGGAATGAACTGGAAATTGGGGGGTAATTTAAACAAACTGTATCGTATCCAAACATAAATTTAATATTTTGTTTTGTCATGAACATGCAAAATATTACAATTTAAAAAACACGACATTTCAACAGATTTATTTGTGAGTAGAACTTTATCAAGTTTTAATTCTTGTATGAACAATCAATTATTTTACTGAACAACAAAAACATGAATGTTGGGAAAGAAAATAGCCCTCAATAGCCCTGCAGTAGCAGTAGCAGTAGCAGTAGCAGTAGCAGTAGCAGTAGCAGTAGCAGTGTGCTGTGATTGAGGGATAGCATAGATATTCAAGTTTACAAGTATACTGTACTTAAATCTGGTTGTTTTAGCCAAGATTATGCTACAATATATTTTCCCCAACTACATTTAAGTTCCCCGTTAAGGGCCAACCTTCAATTTTGTAAATTTCAGATTTATTCCCGTTTATTCCCATATATTCCCGTTAATTCCCATGGGAAGTTTCCAACTTTGAAAATTCCCCGAATTTTGCAACCCTAATACGCATACATACACATGCACACACACATACACATACACATAAAGGGTCTTATGTAGCGTAATAGGGTCTTTTGTTGTCATTTTCATTTGTTTAACCCTCTTATTTTATTCTTTTTATTTTATTTTATTTTATTTAATAACTGCTGTACATCGGAGTTATCTTACACAGGCTCTTTGATGTGGATGATAATGTAATGGTACAGATTTAATGTAAGATTTGTTGACTTCTAGAGTGCAGCTAATGGGAATCCTAACAAATAAAACAATAAAACAGTATGTGTGTGTGTGTGTGTGTGTGTGTGTCTTACTTCTCGGCCAGTCTCCGGGCCTCCTCAGCCAGCAGCGTCATGTTGTTGGGCTCTCCGCCGGTGCCACCGGGAGGTTTGATGTCCTGCAGACGACATCAACACTAGTTCAGACTCCTTTTTTTATTTTTTTTTATCGGTCAGCAGTCTACCGGTTGCCGTGCCAACAGTGACATCACTCAAACCATTACTTTCACTTAAAGTGCTGGACAGGAAATCCAATAACTATCATCATTGTCATATTTTACTGAAATACAAGCTGTTAAACTGGGAAAAACCTGATTAAATATTCACACTCTTGTCTTATGTAGAAAATCATACATGGACGTGGACGTGGACGTGGACGTGCGCCTCCAGCATTGAATCAGTTCATAAAAATGGTATCAACATCTACTCGGAGTGCAACTAGAGGAGACTGTGTTGTCCCGTTTAGAAAAAGTTCTTTCAGCCAGTCTGCGTTTTCTATTAGAGCTGCTCGTGAATGGAACTCTATTCCAACTCACATTAGAAATATTTCAAATGACGCCTCCTTTAAACACTTTTTATAAAAGTCAAGGCTGTGAACGTTACATTTCCTGTCATGTTGTCTGTCAGTGTATTAATTGTCTAGAAGCCATGCACAAAAAGCAACAATACTAATGTGTCCAATGTGTAGAATGTGATTGTGTCTTGTGTGCTTTTCTTTTTTCTGTTGGTGTTGCTGCTTAATGTTGCTTCTGTTTTGTCTGTAGCGGCTGCTGTTTGTGTGTGTCTGCATGGACCTTCACTGAGCTCTCTGTCTTTGTCCACTATTCAGCTTTTTAATCATTGAATGTATTATTTGTATGTTGATAATCCAAAATTTTTCTTTTTCTTTTAGGGTGACTTTTAACATCAGTCCAGGGACAACAGATGCAAAACAGCCTTTTGGCTAATTCTGGCATGTTTACATTTGTTTAACCTTATATGGTACCATGTTACCACTTTCTGGCCTGTCACATCTCCACAATTCATCCCATTTAATGCTGTAATACTTTAAAAAAGAGAGGAGACCTTAGAGAACCAATAACAATGCTTTAATTTATCACATGACTTTCAAGAAGCCACTGAAACCCGACTTTTTCAAAGGAAACTGGTTTGCCATTTTGCTCCACTAAAACGGTCTGAAAACATAACTTCCTATATTTACACTAATAGATTAGTAAAGTTTAATTTTTAATAGTTCCATGCAATTTATTTACTTATTAAATAATGGAAACTTGTTAAAATGCACCTGTTGCCCCAAAGCAACAACGTACCATTATAGAAAACTGCGACGTTGCCTTGAGGCGACAGTGGACCATTATGGAATCAATATTGCATTATGAGACTATGGTAGTGTGTGTTTAGGTGTAAATATAATGTTCAAAAACATATAATTCATCATAATTTAGTTTTTTATCCTTAATAAATGTGATTTTGGATGCGGTAAAGTAAACATCAGGCTATTATGATGATGATGAGGAAGATGCGGATGAGGCCAGTGAAGGTGAAAGTCTACAGAGACTGGTCGGTGTTTCTAATACAGTAGATGATGAACCGTAATGGTACAATGTTGCCTACAGGAAACAAATGTTTATTTAGTCTATTTTGAGACATAAAAACACTCCAAACATTTTCCCCCACTGGCATCATGATGCAGCGTAGCGACCATAGAGGGTTAAAGGTTTTTATTAATGTGCAACGTCCCTGATCCTTAAACCTTTAAATAAATAAATAAAATAAAATAAATCACTCACCACTTTGCTGACGGCGTCCTTGGCCTTGTCCAGCTCCTGCCGGGCTCGGTCGATCAGGTCCTCGGCGTCGCGGACGCGGGTGCGAGCGCGGTCGGCCTGGCTGCTGGTGTCGTCCACCGTGCTGCGGATGTTCTGCAGCCGGTTCCACTGGGTGGTCAGAGTGTTGTTGATGGTGTTGAGACGATCCAGGAGGCCTCTGTCCACGTCTGAGGGGTCAAAGGTCAAAGCGTTAACGTTATGATTAAGTGAAAGAAAAAAAAAGGCATCCTTAGCACTTCCTGATGATGTCACTACTACTACTCCAGGGATCATAGACCAGAGCGGCATCTCTATGCAAGTGAGAATGACTGATGCATCCTGGGTAATTTAGGGGCAGCGCCCGGCATTTTTAAATTGCACTCAGTGGCTTTTTGTGTTTTGATGGAGCGTAGACTAACTAACAATCAATTTGAATGTTTTATTTTGTGTTTCTTTTGTAGCACTATGTCTCATAATTATTTTGACACCCTCTTTGAAACCCACCGTTCACGCTATCTTGAAAAACTACAATGAATGAATCTACGGTATGCTCCTTTAGCCTCCCACAATGATCAATGACTCCACACAGTGGCCAGAAATGTCTGACCCAGACATCTACACTGCAAAAATTCAAAATCTAACCAAGAATATTTGTCTTATTTCTAGTCAAAATGTTGTTTCTAGTCAAAATAAATCTCATTCTACTTAAAATAAGACACATCACATTTAAAAAGTAGCTTGTTTTTAGACACTTTTTACTTTTTTCAAGCAAATTTTCCACTTGAAATAAGTAGAAAAATCTGATAGTGGAGCAAGTTTTTCCTTCTTATTACAAGCACAAAAAAAACTTGCTTTCACTGGCAGATTTTTCTACTTATTTCAAGTGAAAATTAGTTTGAAACAAGTGAAAATGATCTAAAAACAAGTTAATCTTTAGGTGATGAGTCTTATTTTAAGTGGAAAGAGATTAGTTTTGACTAGAAATGAGACATTTTGACAAGAAATAAGACAAATATTTTTGGAAAGGTTTTGAGTTTTTGCAGTGTACACGTATTTGGAATCACCGGGGAGGTTTTGGCTAAGTGTTGTCTGGAAACAGCCTGTTAATAGACAACTTTTTGTTACTTAGTTTGTCAAGAAGCCAGTTAGGCTGAACTTTTCAATGGAGGGATGCCGGGTGCTGCCCCTAAATTACCCAGGATGCATCAGTCATTCTCATTTGCATAAAGATGCCGCTCTGGTCTATGACTGATGCGTTTAATGACATCATGGCCTCTGGACGTTGGGGTGGTGGGGTTACCTTTGCTGGTCTGAGCCTCCTCCAGCAGCTCCATGATGGCCCGCTCCGCCTCCTTCAGCCGGTCCTCGAAGGCCTTGTCGCTGACGGTCTCCTCGCCCGAGCCCAGGTTGTCGATCAGAGTCTGGAGGTCGTGGAGCTTCTGCCTCTGCTGGTTCACCTGAGACACAAACACACAGATTAAAGGTCTTTGCAGGGTCAGCCCTATGTTCCCACAGCCCTATGTTCCCACAGCCCTATGTTCCCTCAGCCCTGTGTTCCCACAGCCCTATGTTCCCACAGCCCTATGTTCCCACAGCCCAATGATCCCACAGCCCAATGATCCCACAGCCCTATGTTCCCTCAGCCCTATGTTCCCACAGCCCAATGATCCCACAGCCCAATGATCCCACAGCCCTATGTTCCCTCAGCCCTATGTTCCCACAGCCCTATGTTCCCACAGCCCAATGATCCCACAGCCCAATGATCCCACAGCCCTATGTTCCCTCAGCCCTATGTTCCCACAGCCCTATGTTCCCACAGCCCAATGATCCCACAGCCCAATGATCCCACAGCCCTATGTTCCCTCAGCCCTATGTTCCCACAGCCCAATGATCCCTCAGCCCTGTGTTCCCTCAGCCCTATGTTCCCACAGCCCTATGTTCCCTCAGCCCTATGTTCCCTCAGCCCTATGTTCCCTCAGCCCTACTGTGCACTTTGAAGGGCTGGAAAAAATTATATTATAGTGAACAATGGAACTGTGTATTTTCAGGTAAAACCTCTTTTAGGCCGTGAAAATAGGCCGTTTCTTTGGGTCCATTCACAACACTGTATGTTGTAAATCTCTGGGCAGGGCTATTATGGGCTGGCGTTGCTAACGGGAGGAGTGCAGAGAGTCTTCTACTGCAATTAAAGTACTTAGGGGCTATTTGGAGATCATACAACCCAACTTTTAAAAAAATGCTACTATCCCTTTAACTCTCAGCTCAGCTCAGGCTTCTCCACGATGCGTTCAGGCGCGCTCGGCCGTCGACTCACCTTGTCCCTGACCAGACTGTAGCAGGAGGGGCACTGCTGGCAGCCGGGCACCGTGCGGTTGTAGAAGTAGTTCTCCTCGCACATGTCGCATCGAGCTCCGACGAAGCCGGGGCGACACTCGCACCGTCCGTCCTCCTTACACTGACCCGACTGGCTGCCCTCGGGGTCGCAGTCACAGGCTGCAGGTCACACACAAACACACACATTAACATCAACACAATTTGCACTCATTTATCTAGTCCAGTGGTTCCCAAAGTGGGGTACGCGTACCCCTAGGGGTACGTGAGCACATTGCAGGGGTACGTAGAAACATTAATTAATTTATTATCAAGATGATAAGTAGATATTCAGAGTCACTTCAGAAGCCCATTACTGAAATGGTACGTGCGCCACAACTAGTTCCCCCCAGAAGACAACAACCTGTAGCACAGCTTTGTATAGTTGTCAAAAGTATCGATGCAAAACGGCGCATCTGGATACATGACTGGTCTCTAAAAGTATCAATATTAACAGCGCGCCCCCACAGCGCCCGACGCGCGCACTCGACAGACAGAGCAGAGATGCATTGTAATGAATGTAATGAAACAATGGCAACACGCTGGAATTGCACAACTCTTAGTTAGCTTTTCATTTAATAAAAATAAAAAAAATCTGTTATAAGTCCTTTTGATTATAATAAAAATAAAATAATGGAACAATAATAAGCTGGGAGGCACTGCTGCTGTATTGAATATGATGTTATATTCAATATTTTCCTGGGTTAGGTTTTAGTATTGTGACAATCCTACAACTCTGTGAAGACACATTTGACCACAACAAACACCACAACAGCCAGAAACAACTAAAATGCAGGAGAATAGTGTAAAATGTCTTTGTACAAATTGAAGAGAGAAATTGAAATGATTTTCCTTTCTTAATCAGTTGTGTTACGTTCTATATGACCACTTTTGGAGAATCATCAACATGTATAAGGGAGGGGGTACTTGTGGTATGGCAAAACGGCTCAGGGGGTACTTGTGCAAGACAAAAAAAGTTTGGGAGCCACTGATCTAGTCCAATGACAACGTCCGGTGGCGGTAACCACGGTGCTGTTTGTGTAGTTGTCGTCCTTACGTTTGCAGCCGGACGAGCCGAAGCCGAAGAAGTTGACCTCGCAGCGTTGGCAGTGCAGGCCGGTGATGCCGGGCTGACACTCGCACTGTCCCGTTGTGATGTCACACTGACCGTTGGTGGAGCCAATCGGATTACAGTTGCAGCTGCAGCAAGAGAAAGAAAACAGACGACTTAAGTTTAGTTTAAAATAGAGCACTGGAAAAGAGAATAACGACACCACCACTGACTCCCGTGGTAAGAGTTTTGCGCCCCTAGTGGAAGGATGTGGGTATTGCAAAAGCGCCCAGAAAACCCATTCACTCCAATGTATGTGCGTTGCCCACTTGCTTGTAAATTGATGAAAACGGCCGTGTTTTTGTTTTTAGGTGTCTTGGTCATATCAAATTATACTTATAATTTGTTTATTACAAAATGTAGATTGAAACATTAATGTAGACAACTGTTTTGTTTTTTTTTGTTTTTTTTTTACTCGCCTATGTGTTCATGTTTATCTGTAAAGGATCCTCAATGATGCTATTAAAGGGATAGTAGCATTTTTTTAAAGTGGGGTTGTATGATCTACAAATAGCCCCTAAGTACTTTAATTGCAGTAGAAGACTCTCTGCACTCCTCCCGTTAGCAACGCCAGCCCATAATAGCCCTGCCCAGAGATTTACAACATACAGTGTTGTGAACAGACCCAAAGAAACGGCCTATTTTCGCGGCCTAAAAGAGGTTTTACCTGAAAAAAAATACACAGTTCCATTGTTCGCTATAATATAATTTTTTCCAGCCCTTCAAAGTGCAGGAAAAACACAGTTTTTATTTGGACCTAACCAACTCACGTATCCCTCCGCCCAGGGTTAGCGCCCGCCGATCAGCAGTTGGTTAGGTCCAAATAAAAACAGTGTTTTTCCTGCACTTTGAGGGGCTGGAAAAAATTATATTATAGCGAACAATGGAACTGTGTATTTTTTTTCAGGTAAAACCTCTTTTAGGCCATGAAAATAGGCCGTTTCTTTGGGTCCATTCACAACAATGTATGTTGTAAATCTCTGGGCAGGGCTATTATGGGCTGGCGTTGCTAACGGGTGGAGTGCAGAGAGTCTTCTACTGCAATTAAAGTACTTAGGGGCTATTTGGAAAAAAATGCTACTATCCCTTTAACGTGGGTGATCTATAAATGTCCTTAAATTATTGAAAACACCACACTTGCTCATTCACCAACAATGCAGAGATGTCAGTTCTTTTGCAAAACCCACTTTCCTCCACCAGGAGGCGCTTCCATTGGACCAATGCTGTCCTTACTCTCTTTTCCAGTGCTCTAGTTTAAAAACAGTTTAACAGAGTTCACACAAGTTTAGAGGTAAAAAGTTCAGTGGGTTCTTCTGACCGTTCGCAGCCGTCGCCGCTCTGCAGGTTGAAGAAGCCGGGCTCGCAGGCGCTGCAGTCGCGCTCGGCCACGTTGGGGAGACACTGACACTGTCCGGTGACCTGGGAGCAGCCGGTCTGTCGGTCCACGGTGCCGAGGGGAGAGCAGGAGCAGGCTGGGGGAGGACAGAGTTTGTTTAATAACCAGTCAGTTAGTGACCAGTTAATAACTAGTATCAAGACCAATTAAACCAGTCATAACTAGTTATAACCCAGTCAGACCAGTTATGAACCAGTTAACCCAGTTATAGCCCAGTTAACCCAGTTATGACCCAGTTAACCCAGTTTTGACCCAGTTATAACCCAGTCATAGCGCAGTAACCCACTTATGACCCAGTTTTGACCCAGTTAACCCTATTATAACCCAGTCATAGCGCAGTTAACCCAGTTATGACCCAATTTTGACCCAGTTAACCCAGTTATAACCCAGTTATAGCCCCGTTAACCCAGGTATAGCCCAGTTTTGACCCAGTTATAACCCAGTTATAGCCCCGTTAACCCAGTTATAGCCCAGTTTTGACCCAGTTAACCCAGTTATAGCCCAGTTTTGACCCAGTTAGCCCAGTTAATCCAGTTATGACCCAGTTAACCCAGTTATAGCCCAGTTAATCCAGTTATGACCCAGTTAACCCAGTTATAACCCAGTCATAGCACAGTTAACCCTGTTATAACCCAGTTATGACCCAGTTAACCCTGTTAGCCCAGTTATAGCCCCGTTTTGACCCAGTTAACCCAGTTATAGCCCAGTTTTGACCCAGTTAACCCAGTTATGACCCAGTTATGACCCAGTTAACCCTGTTATGACCCCATCATGCATGTAAAGAGTTATAATAAAACATTTCAAAATGCATGTGCAACTCGGGTAAATAAAAGTCTGTTGGTCCAGTCAGATATTTTGTCATTGTAGTTTTCTTAAAATCTCGTCTCGTCTCGTTCTCGTGAGCCCAATCTCGTGTCTCGTCTCGTTCTCGTGAGATGAATGTATCGTCACAGCCCTACTACTGCTACTGCACAGTCAGATCAACCCGAGCAGGTTCCTCTTACATTTGCACTTGTCGGCGGGGTTGGTGGCCAGGGCGTTGCCGTAGAAACCCTCCTTGCAGCGGTCGCAGAAGAAGCCGTCTGTGTTGTAGATGCACTTCAGACACTCTCCGGTCTCGCGGTTGCAGTTGCCGACGGCGTTGGGGTCGATGTTGTCGCTGCACTTGCAAGCTCTGCAGGTTCGGACCGGCCCGTTCTGACCCAGGGGGTCGCCGAAGAAACCGTCGTCGCACAGCTCGCAGCGCTTACCTGCACACAGGGGAGGTCAAAGGTCAGCAATGGCTTCACAACCATAGATATATAAGAAGACTAGACCAGTGGTTGTCAAACTTTTTTACACCAAGGACCCCTAAATTGACACAAGTTAGACCACGGACCCCCATTGGACAAAATTTTGAAGCAAAAACGAGTAATACACAAATATTTGTTCTAAGACTGACTGACTTTTTTAGTCAATGTACGTTCAAATTAGGGCCAATGGCATGAATTTTTGCAAATATTGTAGAGAATTTTTCCAAAAAAGTTTAAAAAAATAAAAAAAAAAGTTAAAACTTTTGTAGAAAAAAGTGGTAAAATTTCTGTAGATAATGATTCTAGAAAAAAGTGGTGAAATTTCTCAAAAAAAAGTTTTTAAAAAATTCTAGAGGCCACAAAAATAGGCCGTTTCTTTGGGTCCATTCACAACACTGTATGTTGTAAATCTCTGGGCAGGGCTATTATGGGCTGGCGTTGCTAACGGGAGGAGTGCAGAGAGTCTTCTACTGCAATTAAAGTACTTAGGGGCTATTTGGAGATCATACAACCCCACTTTAAAAAAAAATGATACTATCCCTTTAAAGTAATAGCTACATACTGATTTATTTTTCACAGAGTTATGAATCGTTTTTTTTTGTGAAGATGACTGGATCACCATCTACTGCACTGAATCTGCAGCCAGAGTCAGAGCAATTTGCCCGTTCCAATATGGCCGACTGTCCAGGTGCAGTGTGTGTGTGTGTGTGTGTGTGTGTGCGTGTGTGTGTGTGCGTGTGTGTGTGTGTGTGTGGTTACCTGTGGTTCCTGTGGGGCAGTTGGTGCAGACCACCTCCCGGGTTTTGGGGACGACGGCGCAGGTGGCGCCGGCCGGACAGGGACACGGCTGACAGTCACCTGACGTCCCCTGGGTGGCGTCGCCGTAGAAACCGTCTTTACAGCGCTCGCAGCTGAGACCGGCCGTGTTGTGTTGACAGTCACAGGCGCCTGACGGACAAACGGTCAGAGTTTAATAACCAGTCAGTCAGTGACCAGTCAATAACTAGACCAATTAAACCGGTTATAACCAGTTATTATAACCCAGTCAGACCAGTTATGACCCAGTTAACCCAGTTATAACCCAGTTATAGCCCAGTTAACCCAGTTAACCCAGTTATAACCCAGTCATAGCACAGTTAACACAGTTATGACCCAGTTAACCCAGTTTTGACCCAGTTAACCCAGTTATAACTCAGTCATAGCCCAGTTAACCCAGTTTTGACCCAGTTAACCCAGTTTTGACCCAGTTAACCCAGTTATAACCCAGTTAACCCTGTTATAACCCAGTCATAGCGCAGTTAACCCAGTTAACCCCGTTATAACCCAGTCATAGCCCAGTTAACCCAGTTATGACCCAGTTAACCCTGTTTTGACCCAGTTAACCCAGTTATGACCCAGTTAACCCAGTTATAACCCAGTCATAGCACAGTTAACACAGTTATGACCCAGTTAACCCAGTTTTGACCCAGTTAACCCAGTTATAACTCAGTCATAGCCCAGTTAACCCAGTTTTGACCCAGTTAACCCAGTTTTGACCCAGTTAACCCAGTTATAACCCAGTTAACCCTGTTATAACCCAGTCATAGCGCAGTTAACCCAGTTAACCCCGTTATAACCCAGTCATAGCCCAGTTAACCCAGTTATGACCCAGTTAACCCTGTTTTGACCCAGTTAACCCAGTTATAACCCAGTTAACCCAGTTATAACCCAGTCATAGCGCAGTTAACCCAGTTTTGACCCAGTTAACCCTGTTATAACCCAGTCATAGCGCAGTTAACCCAGTTATGACCCAGTTAACCCAGTTTTGACCCAGTTAACCCAGTTATAGCCCAGTTAACCCAGTTATAACCCAGTCATAGCGCAGTTAACCCAGTTATGACCCAGTTAACCCAGTTTTGACCCAGTTAACCCTGTTAAAACCCAGTCATAGCACAGTTAACCCAGATTTGACCCAGTTCATCCAGTTATAACCCAGTCATGACCCAGTTAACCCAGTTATGACCCAGTTAACCCAGTTATTACCCAGTTAACCCAGTTATAACCCAGTCATGACCCAGTTAACCCAGTAATAACTCAGTTATAACCCAGTTATGACCCAGTTATGATCCAGTTAACCCAGTTATGATCCAGTTAACCCAGTTATAACCCAGTTAACCCAGTTATAACCCAGTTTACCCAGTTATAACCCAGTTTACCCAGTTATGACCCAGTTAACCGAGTTATAACCCAGTTATGACCCAGTTAACCCAGTTTTGATCCAGTTAACCCAGTTATAACCCAGTTAACCCAGTTATGACCCAGTTAACCCAGTAATAACTCAGTAATAACCCAGTTACAACCAGTGATTGTCACCTGTGTCGGGGTTGCAGGCGTCACTGTGTCCGTTACAGTTGCAGGCTTCACAGGAGCTGAAGGCTCCGAGCTCCGGCCGAGCGCGTCGGTATCCCACAGTGCACTGCTCACAGTGTTGCCCCTGGTAACCCTGAGGGCAGGTGCACTGCTCCACCCAGCGGGCCGGCACACCTGGACCCCGCCTCGCTGTTACCAAGGAGACGTCGTCGAGGTAACCAGCGCCTGGAGAGACAGACCCATTAACACCTGACAAGTGACCACAACATCTGAGGCTGTTGTGACTGTTGTTGTTGTGTAGATGGTGTGTAGTTGTGTAGTTGTTGTGTAGTTGCGTAGTTGTGTAGTTGCGTACTCCTCTCGCTGTAGGTGCCTCTGATCTTGACGGCCGTCAGGTTGTGGAGAAGCTTCTGGAAGTCGGAGTGACTGATGGTCGGTCTCCACGGGTAATCAGTGCTGTCATGGAGCCTGGACCAGAACCAGATATATATAATATATTATATTATATAATAAAAACAAAGAACTCCCAAATCTAAATGAAACAGAGCAGAAAGACGAATAGCTAATCGTATTTAATCTGCCCCTTTATTTTAGATCAGTGGTTCTCAACTGGTGGGTCGGGACCCAAAAGTGGGTCTAGACCCGTTCTGGATGGGTCGCGGACAGCTGATCAAAAAAGTAAATAATATTTAATGCACATCTGATGTTGGACATGTCTTTTATTTTGAAAAATAACTTATTTTGAAAGACACGAGACACGTGAACACATGCAGTTGTAATGCTCCTCCTCACTTTCTTTCTTATTTGCTCCATTTGCTCTGAATGCAAAGATATCAGTTTCTTATTAATGTGGCCTGATGCAGTGAATCTTGTTTTGTTTTGTGGGTCTTTATTTTGTGCAATTTCATATTTATTCACTTTTGTGAACATGCTCTGAATGCAGAGATGCATTAGAAGTCAAATATATCGTTTTGTTGGTCTCCATTTTGTGCAGTTTGATATTTTTTTATTAACTTCTGTACATGCAGTTGTCATGGTAACTCCTCAGTTTCATTCATGTGCTCTGAAATGCACTTTGCTCAATAAAGAGCTAAATGAGTTTTTAAAGGCTTTAAAAAAAATTCTTGGTTTGAATTCTATAAAAGTGGATCGCAACTTAATGACCATGAGAAGATGTGGAGCCCAGAGTGAGACTAGTGGAGAACCCCTGCTTTAGATTATGTCACAAATAATTTAAAGCAGGTTTTCCACGACCAGTTACTATTAGACTTTGAAACATTCTGAAACATTGAAGTCCGCCAGCCTGTGACTTTTACTAAAATGATGTTGGGCAGCAGCCTCCTTTGTTAAATACAATAAATATTATTCACACAAAAAATATCGGTCATGTTTTCTCATTTTTACATAATCGCCACCTTCCTTCATTGGACGACCAGAGAATTCACCGAACCTGAACCGGATATACTTCACCACACAACAAACAGACTTGAACTGAATCCCGATCCGGATCAGAAGGACAGGTTTTGGTTTTCCGGTCCACCAACCAACTCACCTGAACACGTATGTCTGCATGTTCTCGTTGGGGTAGGCGTTGCCCTGGGCGATGAGGGGCACGGCCACCCTCAGCCCCGCCCCCTCCAGGACCAGGTCCTCGGCCGACAGACGGGTGTCCCGCCGGTCCACACGGAAACTCAGGGTCAGGTTCTGCCCGTAGCTCAACATCTGGTTCCCCAGGAACTTCTCTGTGGGTCGGACCGGGAGTCAGAGTGTGTGTGTGTGTGTGTGTACAGGTGTGTGTTTAAGTGTGTTTAAGTGTGTATTTAAAAGGTACATTGTGTAGGAATTCCTCCCATCCAGCGTTATGATATGAACGGCTAATTCAGAGCTGAAAGGAACACTTCACTTTGTTGATGGGGGGGGGTTACTGGTTAAAGGGATAATAGCATTTTTTTTAAAGTGGGGTTGTATGATCTACAAATAGCCCCTAAGTACTTTAATTGCAGTAGAAGACTCTCTGCACTCCTCCCGTTAGCAACACCAGCCCATAATAGCCCTGCCCAGAGATTTACAACATACATTGTTGTGAATGGACCCAAAGAAACGGCCTATTTTCACGGCCTAAAAGAGGTTTTACCTGAAAAAAAATACACAGTTCCATTGTTCCCTATAATATAATTTTTTCCAGCCCTTATAGTTAAATTATATTATAGTGAACAATGGAACTGTGTATTTTTTTTCCAGGTAAAACCTCTTTTAGGCCGTGAAAATAGGCCGTTTCTTTGGGTCCATTCACAACAATGTATGTTGTAAATCTCTGGGCAGGGCTATTATGGGCTGGTGTTGCTAACGGGAGGAGTGCAGAGAGTCTTCTACTGCAATTAAAGTACTTAGGGGCTATTTGGAGATCATACAACCATACAACAAAAACAGACTGAAGAACCAAATAATCGATTTTCCTGAATAGACAACAGGAGAAGTTACACAATGTCCCTTCAAGTGTGTGTGTACCTGGGGCAGAGCCTAACTGAACCCCAAAATGTTTAAACAGTCGCACTTGACACCCAGTGCTTCCACTCATTACCCCTTTAAACATATTGCCCTGTTGGTCTAACTAAGAATAAATTTGGAACAAATCAGAGCAAATCAAATCAAACTAAATGTGTAAACAAACAATCATACAGTCTGTTTGAAATAACTCACCATTAAATAAAACTAAAATATAGATAAAGCTACTATTAATTCAGCTCCATTAAATTGGCTGCACTTGTTTTACTTTCATATAGGAAATGTTGGTAATTATATTATTATTTATTGGGCCTATATAATCTTTTTGTTTTAGCACCATTGTCATAATATTTCACAAGTTTTTTAAAATTTAATTCACTGAGATATCTGCATCTATATTTTCCTGTAGGCTATCCAAGCAAACAAAATTCAATCTTAGTCAATATTCATCCATTTCTTAGTCAATATTTATACATTACTTTCCATTTTGTATAAGTGCAGTTGTAACTACACTACAACTAAAATTATAGAAGCCAGCAAGACGCACAGAGACCGGGGATCACCCAGGGCCCAGCGCTCTGTTAATGCCTGTTAATTCCTCCCTCCCTCCCACCCGGAGAGGAGAGCAAGGCTACCTGACTGCTGTTCCTGCAGGTCATTGTCAGCTGTTTCTTCCCCCTTAATTCCCCGAGGGATAACTCCGCTTCATCGTGGCGCGCTAAACGCTGTCTGACGAGGCTGATGTGCTGAGAATCCGGTACACGTGCGCGACGGTCACGTCGTCAGGTTTTTTTTGCTTTGTTTTGTTTTTCACGGGGCCTTTGTTATTTTGCGGGGCCCTACGCAACGCGCGTAGTGTGCGTATTGGGTGAACCGGTACTGACCTGGGGCGATGAAGTACATGGGGAAGTAATCCTCTGAGATGAGGGAGACTTCCTGTCCACTGGGAGACCACTGGACCGGCACACTGGACCCGTCACGCTGCTGCCCGGTCCACTGCTCGTCATCTAACACACACACACACACACACATACGTTAAAGCGATAGTTCACCCAAAATTGAAATTTCACCCATTATCTCCTCCCCCTCATGTGGACTAAGGGCTGGGAGAAGTTTCAGAGTCCTCCGTGGCTTCTCTGAGTTACAGGGGGTCTCGGCGTAGCAGTGCATGTCCATATAACGGTTGTCAATGGATACCAACTGTCTTCATTACAAAAAGACACACCAAAAAACATCCAGATACCTCCATGCTGCTCGTATGTAATGTCCCTCTTGTATTGAAGCCCACGAAATGCGAAATTGTCCCGAAAAAAATGAAATAAGTCTCTATTTCAAGTTTGTTTTGTAGCGGAAGCTTATCGAAGCTCCTCTTCCCGGTTCGTCAAATTTGGACGAACCAGGAAGAGGAGCTTCCGCTACAAAACAAGCTTGAAATATAGACTTATTTACCCTGGGTTCTGCCTGCAGGTGTTAGTTACCTGAGCTGAAGGCGGAGCTGACGGCGTGGACGCTGAAGCCTTCGGCGCTGTCGCACACAGACGAGTGCAGGAAGCAGAAGCAGGGGGTGCAGCCCTGAGGGTTGGACGGGTCCAGGTTGAAGAAGCCCAGTTTACACCTGGAGGAGGGGGTCAAGGGGGGGGGGGTAGAAGTCAGAGAGTTCAGAGAGGCAGGGGGCAGGAGTGAAATGCATCCTGGGTAATGCTGTCTGTGTGTGAGTCTGTGAGTGTGTTACCGGTCGCAGCTGAAGCCCTCCACGTTGTCCTTGCAGCGACACTGACCCGTGTTGACGTCACACTCCTGAGTGCTGCCAGACGGCGAGCAAGAGCAGGGCCTGACGGGAGAGAGAGAGAGAGGGACAGGGTCACACACACACCAACACACACACCAACACACACACAGTAAATAACTAAAGACTAAATAAAAACTAAAATGAAAAAACTAAACTCAAACTGATTCATCACTTGCTGAACTCACTAAAACTAAAATAAAACAAAAAAGCAAAGTGAGAAACTAAATAATAACTAGAAGGAGCATTTCCTAACGGAAAATGCGTGTGAATGCTGAAAGCCATTCCTGAACCATGCTGAATTAGCAGAATAAATTGATGAAGACATGCGGAATGACAGGCAAGAAACATGTCTAAGACAGGAATTGAACCAACAACTTCAGTGAGGCAGTCCACAGAACGGCAGAAAGTAGTAATAATAAGTATAAAGAAAAATGGCGGAGAGGAAGAACAATAGTGTGAGTGCTGAAAGCAAAAACTAATGAACATTTAAAACTATAATAACCTTGACACACACACACACACACACACAGGACCAGCAGAGGGCGCTCACAGCTGATCTCAGACCAGCACCAGGTCTACAACAGTGATAATCAATACATTTAACATGTATTGATCTGTTTGTATCATCATCATCATCATCGTCATTATTATAGTAGTTTTCTGTGTTTGTGTGTAAATTACATCTGTTTCTAAAAGGCCAGGTTGTGTATTTTATTGTGAAGTTCCAGACTTTTTGGTTCTTTTTTAGATGTTTTTAAAGCCTTTTATGTCTTTATTCTCTTTACACTGCAAAAAACTCAAAATCTTACCAAGAATATTTGTCTTATTTCTAGTCAAAAATGTAATTTCTAGTCAAAACAAATCTCATTCTACCTAAAATAAGACTCATCACATAAAAAGTAGCTTGTTTTTAGACACTTTTTACTTCTTTCAAGCAGATTTTCACTTGAAATAAGTAGAAAAATCTGATAGTGGAGCAAGTTTTTCTTTCTTATTACAAGCACACAAAAAACATGCTTTCACTGGCAGATTTTTCTACTTATTTCAAGTGAAAATGTATTTGAAACAAGTGAAAATGATCTAAAAACAAGTAAATTTTTAGGTGATGAGTCTTATTTTAAGTGGAAAGAGATAAGTTTTGACTAGAAATGAGACAGTTTGACAAGAAATAAGACAAATATTCTTGGAAAGATTTTGAGTTTTTGCAGTGATTTGGACAGAACGGTGAAGACAGACTGTGTTGTGAACAGACCCAAAGAAACGGCCTATTTTCACGGCCTAAAAGAGGTTTTACCTGAAAAAAATACACAGTTCCATTGTTCACTATAATATAATTTTTTCCAGCCCTTCAAAGTGCAGGAAAAACACAGTTTTTATTTGGACCTAACCAACTGCTGATCGGCGGGCGCTAACCCTGGGCGGAGGGATACGTGAGTTGGTTAGGTCCAAATAAAAACTGTGTTTTTCCTGCACTTTGAAGGGCTGGAAAAAATTATATTATAGCGAACAATGGAACTGTGTTTTTTTTTTCCAGGTAAAACCTCTTTTAGGCCGTGAAAATAGGCCGTTTCTTTGGGTCTGTTCACAACACTGTATGTTGTAAATCTCTGGACAGGGCTATTATGGGCTGGCGTTGCTAACGGGAGGAGTGCAGAGAGTCTTCTACTGCAATTAAAGTACTTAGGGGCTATTTGTAGATCATACAACCCCACTTTTAAAAAAATGCTACTATCCCTTTAATTTTTAGGTGATGAGTCTTATTTTAAGTGGAAAGAGTTTAGTTTTGACTAGAAATGAGACATTTTGACAAGAAATAAGACAAATATTCTTGGAAAGATGTTGAGTTTTTGCAGTGATTTGGACAGAACGGTGAAAACAGACTGACGGTGACACACACAGTGTTGTTGTTTCTTTAATGAGTGATATCACAGAGTGGGGGGGTGTGTGTGTGGGGGGGGGGGTCAGAGCGGCGGTTCTGGTTGTGGTTGTGGTCCGTACCTGCAGCCGGCCTCGGTCAGACTGTGGTATCCCGGCTGGCAGCGGTCGCACTTCTCTCCGGTCACTCCGGGTTTACAGGCGCACATCCCTCTGTTGTCGCACTGAGGAGAGGCCGAGCCTGAGGACACACACACACACACACACACACACACACACACACACAGACACACACACACACACACAGACACACACAGACACACACACACAGACACACACACACACACACACACACACACACAGACACACACACACAGACACACACACACACACACACACACACACACACACACACACACACACACACACACACACACACACACACACACACACACACACACACACACACACACACACACACACACACACACACACAGCTGTAAACACGGCTCCATTCCTGTGGTTTCTCCATCGTTACGCCACATCGTCGCGTGTTTTAATCACAGCAACCACAGGGAGTGCAGCCAAAAGAAAACAAAAAAACACCCCAAAAAAAACCTGTTTTCCTCTTTCTGCACGTGAGACTCTTCTTCAGCAGAAAAATACTTTGTGTTTTGGTTTTTTTCGTGTCCCATCATGCACTCTGTTGATTCGCTCCGATGGGAATCAGCCCGCAGAGCCGAGGAACGTCTCGTATCCCTCCGCTGTTTTTTTGTTTGTTTTAACCACAAATGTCTAATGTCTAAGTTCCAGATAATTCAAATAGTTCTACTAGTTTACTAATGTTTAATGTATTTAATCTGTGCAATTTCTTAATCTAAGTTTTGTAGCTGTGTTTATTTATTCATGATACCTTTTCACTGTATTTGTATTATTGCACTTATTGTATTCAGTATATTTTATCCTTCTTTAGCCTGACCAGGGACAAAGACTGCACATTAGCTGAAGCTAGACGTCTTGTATGCATCGCATTTTTCATTCTTTGTGGCAATGTTGTAGCTATGTATCGTCCCCGTTAAATAAACATTAAAATAAATAAAAATAAAATAAAGTATCTGTGAGTTTTTTACACCATCTCCCTGTGCGATATTTCACAAATAAATAATCTGAAAAGAACACAAGGAGTGATGAGTTTATCTTTGTGTCTTCTTATTGAAATATGACCTGAGCTCAGCTTGATGGATGGCTCTGGTTACTATTTCAGTAAAATGATAAATGTCTGTAAATGTTGCTCAATCCAACGATGATTTATGGTTTTAATTAAACCAAGAACCACCGGTGCTCTGAGTCAACTCTGCTTTAGATTTTAGTAGGGGTGGTGGGGTGGGAGGAAGAAGAAGAAAAGTAGGAGGGAGAAGAAGGAGGAGGAAGAAGAGGAAGAGGAAGGAAGAAGAGAAAGAAAGGGAGGAGGAAGAAGAAGGAGGAGGAGGAAGAAGATGACGAGGAAGGAAGAAGAGGAGGAAGAAGAGAAAGAAAAGGAGGAGGAGGAAGAAGAGAAAGAAGAGAAGGAGTAGAAAGAGGAGGAGGGAGAGAGAGGAGGAGGAAGAAGAGAAAGAAAAGGAGGAGGAAGAAGAAGAGAAAGAGGAAGAAGGAGTAGAAGCCTCCTTCTAGGAAGAAGAGAAGGAAGAAGAGAAAGAGAAGGAAGAAGAGGAAGAGGAGGAGGAGGAAGAAGAGAAAGAAGAGAAGGAGGGAGAAGGAGGAAGAGGAGGAAGGAGGAGAAAGATAAGGAGGAGGAGGAAGAAAGAAGAGAAAGAGGAGGAGGAGGAGGAGGAGGAAGAAGAGAAAGAAAGAGGAGGAGGAGGAAGAAAGAAGAGAAAGAGGAAGAGGAGCAGAAGGAAGAAGAGGAAGAAGAGAAAGAGGAGGAAGAAGAGAAAGAGGAGAAGGAGGAAGAGGAGGAAGGAGGAGAAAGAAAAGGAGGAGGAGGAGGAGGAAGAAAGAAGATAAAGAGGAAGAAGGAGAAGGAAGAAGAGAAAGAAGAAGAGAAAGAAAAGGAGGAGGAAGAAGAAGAGAAAGAGGAAGAAGGAGGAGGAGGAGGGAGAGAGAGGAGGAGGAAGAAGAGGAAGAAGAGAAGGAGGAAGAAGGAGGAGGAAGAAGAGAAAGAGGAGAAGGAGGAAGGAGGAGAAAGAAAGAAAAGGAGGAGGAGGAAGAAGTAGGAGGAAGAGAAAGAAAAGGAGGAAGAAGAGAAAGAGGAGAAGGAGGAAGAGGAGGAAGGAGGAGAAAGAAAAGGAGGAGGAGGAAGAAAGAAGAGAAGGAGGAAGAGGAGGAGAAGGAAGAGGAGGAAGAAGAGAAAGAAAGAAGAGGAAGAATAAAGAAAGAGGAGGAAGAAGAGAAAGAGGAGGAGAAGGAGGAAGAAAGAAAAGGAGGAGGAGGAAGAAAGAAGAGGAGGAAGAAGAGGAAGAAGAGAAAGAGGTGTGGGCTCACCGATGGAGTTGCAGCTGCAGGGCAGGCAGCGGCCGCTCTGCTCTCTGTAGTAGTTGTCAAGGCAACGCTCGCAGTTGGGCCCGTCGGTGTTGTCGCTGCAGCTCCTGCAGTGGCCGCCGTGGCCCGTGGCCCGGTACAGCTCCGCGTCGAAGTAGCACTCGGAGCTGCGGCCGTTGCAGTCGCAGGCTGAGGATGCACACACACACACACACACACACACACACACACACACACACACATCCTTGTAAATCTATCTTTGTGAGGACATGTCGTTGACATAATGTATTCCCTAGCCCCTTACCCTCTAACCTTAACCATCCAAAACAAATGCCTAAACTTAACCATCACTCTAGACCTCATTTAAACCTAATTATAACCTAACGTCTTAAAGGGACAACGAGGAGTTTTGGAAAAGCGAAGTGTTTTCACACTACATTTATGAGCCTCCGCACGCACCGTAGAATTCTTGAAGGATTAAAACCTGGGTGGACAACCCGCTCAACTAGCTGCTGGAAAGCTACAGGGGCCAAAACCCCTTTCTGGGGTCATTCTGCTGGTGAAATGATGTAGATGTAAATGCAAATATTTAGGTACTACAATGGCGCTAATAGTCATACAACTGTAACATTTGGCAGAGAGTATCTTGACACATAGGGGGAGGCATGAAAAAAAGATTCTGGGGTTTGTTGCAACTTGATTTTAAGATATCACCCTCAACATCCCAAAAAAGACCAAAAAAAGGTACTGTTCACCTGACAAATTCTCATGAAAATGATTATTTTTCAGCACTTTATGGAGAATATCTATGCCTAACATGTATATAGAAAACTTCCTTAATTCATAAGCTTCCATATGAGTCCAAGATAGCCTTTCTATCTCAAAAGCTCCACTTGCTGTGGCCAACGGTCTTCTCTATCTATCTGTTCACTTAGAGGAGACCAGAAATAGAATGGTTTCTGATCATGCCAGTTAACATGTAGTTTTTCACAATAGGTGTTGCATTGTTTGGAGACAGCCTGTAGCTTTCCAGTAGCTAGTAGAAAGGCTATCTGGGACTCATATGGAAGCTTATGCTTTTTGGGATGTTGAGGGTGATATCTTAAAATCGAGTTGCAACAAACCCCAGAATCTTTTTTTCATGCCTCCCCCTATGTGTCAAGATACTCTCTGCCAAGTTTTATAGTTGTATGACTATTTATGCCATTGTAGTACCTAAATATTTGCATTTACATCATTTCACCAGCAAAACGACCCCAGAAAGGGGTTTTGTCCCCTGTAGCTTTCCAGCAGCTAGTTGACCGGGTTGTCCACCCAGGTTTTAATCCTTCAAGTTCCTAGAGATCATTTCTGCTGTCAAACCTTTTACAACGCTCCGTGTCCGTTTTTCAAAAAACTGGGATTTTGCCCCCTGGGTATCACAACGTAGCATGTACAAGAACACACACACACAGCCAGTTGTGTTAAACAGCTGTGACAGATGTGCTGCGGCGTGAGAAGAACACACAGTTCTGCAACCGTGACGTGAATGTACAGGAACTACAACTCCCACAATCCCCCAGGAGACGACACAACAGCAGCAGCTGTCCTGTCGTCACGGTCAGGGCCGTTGCTAGGAATTCTGGGCCCCCTTAAAGAATACTAAAGTGGGCCCCTCCCCCTAACTTTTCCTTTTTTTTTCTTAGACTACGTATGTATTATCGTTTTTTATTTAGCCTTCTTTGTTTTGATGCTAATGCAGCATTACACTGCAAAAACTCAAGTATCTTAGCAAGAATATTTGTCTTATTTCTAGTCAAAATGTCATTTCTAGTCAAAACAAATCTCATTCTACTTAAAATAAGACTCATCATATTAAAAGTAGCTTGTTTTCAGACACTTTTTACTTCTTTCAAGCAGATTTTCACTTGGAATAAGTAGAAAAAATCTGATAGTGGAGCAAGTTTTTCTTCCTTATTACAAGCACAAAAAACTTACTTTCACTGGCAGATTTTTCTATTTATTGTGAATTGAAGTGAAAATGATCTAAAAACAAGTTAATTTTTAGGTAATGAGTCTTATTTTAAGTGGAAAGAGATTAGTTTTGACTAGAAATGAGACATTTGGACAAGAAATAAGACAAATATTCTTGGAAAGATGTAGAGTTTTTACAGTGTACTATGAGTATTAGTCAGGGTCTTACGCAGAATAAATCAGTCATACAGAGATTAGACTACTGGGGTTTTTTATGGGCCCCACTGGGCGCTGGGCCCCTAGAGTTATCACCACCTTTCTCCCCTAGACAACGGCCCTGTCGTCACGGTAACAGACAGACAGACTCACGCAGACACTCGTTGGCGTTGTCGGCGGTGGCCCTCCTCCACGGCCGGTCGTTGTAGAACGGTTTGCACACGTTGCAGTCGTCGCCGTCCGTGTTGTGTTTGCAGTTGCACACCAGCCGCCCGCCGCCGTTCCTCGCGCACTCGCTGCCGTGGCCGTTACACTTACACCTGACGACACACACACACACACACACAGACACACACAGACACACACAGAAAATATAAAAACAGCAAACCTAATATTGGAACAAGGAGT